>NC_077228.1:467674660-467677160 GCF_027887165.1 Monodelphis domestica | reverse complement strand
TCTTTCCCCCTTTCTTCTTTTTCTCTCTCTCTCTTTTGCTCTTTCTATCTCTCTTTCTCTCTTTATTCTCTCTCTCTTGCTTTTTTCTTCTCTCCCTCTTTCTCCCCTCGTCTCTTTTTCTTTCTTTGTATTATATGAAAAAAATCACAAACTGGTCTCCAATTACTGAGCTACAAAGTGACAATAAAGCCATTTTGTCCCAAGTAAACCAATAAAGGAAAAGAAGGATGATAATAACATTCTTGGAACTGGAGTTATTTTGACTAGTGAAGAATTAGAGGAAACCACTGGCTAACTTCACAGTATTTAAAGGACTGTCAGTCAACAAACATTTCTTAAGCATCTGATGTGTGCCAGGCCACTGTGGTAAATGCTGGATGGAGGAAGGATTAATCTTGACCTGCTTGGGCCAGATGACAAAATCTGGAGTCTCTTTCTTGTGTCTCAGTTTCCCAAGCAATAGCTTCAAGGTCTCCCAAGGCTCCAGTTTCAGATGGTCAAAGAGAAAGAATGTATTAATCTTCATCTATATACTAGATGGAGCCTGGAGCCAAATCTAGCTTACTAGCTATGTGACTGACCCTAGGCAAGCCACTTAACCCTGTTTGCCTCAGTATAGAGCTGGAGCAGGAAACAGCAAATCACTCCAATATCTTTGCAAAGAAAACCTTATGCAAAGTCAAAGATCAATGTTAATGAGATAATTTATGACCTGGTCAGACAAATTAATAGAAAAACACCAGTGGAAAAGAAGAAACCCCAAAAGAAATTTTGCCTGCTTCTTTAGACCCCACCATGCAGCACCTCAGAGCCAGATTACAGGAATGAAGAACTGTTGCTTAACTGAAAGTGCTGGCATTCCAGACCCCAGAAAAATACATGAATTGATTCACAACATATATGAAGAGGTTTCATCTGTTTTATATATTATGTGAAGAGTCTAGATCTTATGTTTGTACAAGTTCTCTGGAGAAAAAATTACTCCATCTATAGCTTGGAAAAAATTAGACAATAATATTTCTCCTTTGCAATAGCAGTTAAAACAGATGTGAAAATAAATATACTTGACTGTAATATGATTATACAAAAGAGCATGGATGCATTTCAAATGTTAGGCATTGCTACTCTAATTAAGTGACTCCATATTGACCTTTTTATCATAATTCCTCCTCACGAAGCACTAAAAAGTTGAACCATTATACTTTATAACTGTAATATAGATATAGAATAGGAAATTTCCCCACAAACTCACCGCAGCAAATAACTTTTTTCAGTCATTGACTTTATTTTATATTTAGAAATTATGGAATATCATTCTGCCATTATATCCTAATTGAAATTGTACATAATGCTTTGCAAAAAAAAAAAATGGGTCTTTCTTTTATAGGAAGAAACTGGAATTCTATAATATTGCTTCTTGTGTTTTACTGTCACAGATTAAATTACAGCTTTTATGAATGATTAAAAAAGAAAAACATGGCTAGACGGCTAGAGACAGTAGCTAGATGGCTAGACAGTGGCTAGATGGCTAGTTAGCAGTTAGATGGCTGCTTTTAAAAAAGACAGCGTGATGAGTAGGGGCCCAGACAGAGGCTAGACGGCTAGAGGGTGTCTAGACTGTGGTTAGATGGTGGCTAGTTGGCTAGGCGATGGCTAAATGGTGGCTAGATGGCATCTAAATGGCAGCTGGATAGCTAGGTGCCTAGATGGCTTGATGGTCAGAATGTAGCAAGACAGTGAAAGAATTAAGGAGGTACAATTCACACACAATGCTGTTTTGAGGCTCAAATGAGATAAAATGAATAAGGTCCTTAACACAGTGGCTGGCACAGAGTATGTGTTTTATAAATATTTCTTTCTTTCCTTACAGATTGAGAATTAAAAGACATTTTGAAGACTTTCTAGTTCAGCTCTCCTGTTTTTGAGATACAAAAAAGAAATTCCCTTCCAACTCTGAGAATCTCTTTTTCTGGGTCACCTTCATCTTCAGTGTTGTAGGGGAACTGTGGCTGGATATTAGAAGAGCATATATTGATGCAAGAAGCCCAAATTAATGCTCTAATGTCATGTCCAAGTCATCTTGGTGCTGATTGAGAGAATCAGCTGGGTTGGAGAACTCCTCAAGGATAAAGACAATCCTGTTATTAATCACTGGTTCAAGGATGGTATAATTTTTGTTCCTCAATCTATAGGGAGTGGGATTCCCAGTGTGGAAATTCCCTTCATCAATGAAAATTAATAATTCCTTTATAAATTCTGACCTTAGAGACTTGCCTGGACCACCGAGAGGTAATATGACTTTTCTCCAGTCACATAGATACTATATGTAAGAGACAGGACTTGAACACAGATCCTTCTGACTTTAAGGTCAGTCTAGTCTTCTTGCCACCAAATCATACACACTTATATAGGTTGTAAGGTAGGGTTTACCTCTGCCTCCAGATTGACTTTATTGAAGTAATTTAAGATAGATGACTTTCAGATCTACAGGGGATATTAG
>NC_077228.1:459969750-460044750 GCF_027887165.1 Monodelphis domestica | reverse complement strand
GTCTTAGACGTGAGTCCTTCCAAAGAGCCAGGGGAGAGGAGCCTCCTGACAGCCAGCAGCCTTTTTGTTTTGGGCTTGTTTCTGCTTTCTCTTTAAAGGTCACTTTCATGTGAATCATTTACAGAAATGGCCATGACACAGCTCCCAGGAATGTCCCTGGGCCAGCGTCACAGGCAGGAAGAGAAAAGAAAAGGAGCAGAATGGGGATCAACCTCTGCCCTCCCGAGCCCCATGCTCCCTATTCAGCCCCAGCACTCGGTTCCCACCGACACCACACCATGAGAGGGGAAGACAGGGGCCTTTGTGAATGGTTCTTTCACTTGTGCCAAGCAAAGCCCTGTGGACTCCCTAATGGGTCCTTCTACCCTGAGATGTGAGCTGATGGCTGAGAAGCCCCTGAAAATAGACATTTCAACGCCATGATTTGTTCTGGTGGCAAGTGAGCAAACCAGGCAGAGAGGTTTGGGGGTTTAAGAAATGTGTTCTCTGGGAGGGTAGGTGGCTCAGGGGATAGAAAGCCAGGCTCAGAGATGAGAAGTCAAGGTTCAAATCTGGTTTCAGATACTTTCTAACTGAAAGTATCTCTAAGTATTTCTAAGTCACTGAATCCCCATTGTCTAGCCCTTACCCATCTTCTGCCTTGACATTTTTACTTAGTAGTGATTCTAAAATGGAAGGTGAGGGGTTAAAAAAAAAAAAGAAATGTGTTCTCCATCACAAATAGAAATCATTTTGTCAGATCAGGATTTCTTTTTTTTTTTTTTTTGGAGGACAAGATCCGTGATGTCATGTGTACAGGATGCTCTTTGGCATAGAAACTTCATCCAATAGATGACAGGTACAGACTGGCATCTATTCTCAAACTTATCTGGCATCTTTCTACCTTTCCAGTTTTCCTATATGTGATTCCTTTCTACTCCCTCTAAGAGACAGCCATTCCAGACTCCGCACATGACATCTGTCTCTTATCTTCACACCTCTGTACTGGCTGTGTACTTGGGCTAGAAAACAGTCCCTCCTCACTGCAGCCTCAGAACCCCTGGCTTTTGTCAAGACTCAATTCAAGGGCTGCCCCTCTAGGAGGCCTTTCCCAGTCACACCCAGATGCTGGTGTCCTCCCTTCTAAAGTAATTTTCTATCTATTTTGTATATATTTATACAGACATATTTATATACATACATATATGAGTGTATAGCTGTATATGTACATATGTATATATTTTATATGGGAAATTTACAGGCAGAAATAAAAATAGTTCCTGCCCTCAAAGAAATTACATTCTAATGGAAGAGATGATATTTTATATATTCTTTCTATCTACCTATCTCTCCATTCATCTATCTTTCCATCCATCCATCCATCCATCCATCCATCCATCCATCCATCCTGTAAAAAATAGACTAGAACTCTGGACTTCAATCCCCACAAGCCCTTGCTCCACTTCCCCAAAATGCTTTGTAATCTCACGCAATTCTGAGGTGGGCCGAGATCGAGGAAGGATTTAAGCTGATGGCAAAGGCTTTTGTGGTCTCTTTTTGGACTTCCGTTTTGGGGCAGACGTGGCTCTTTCCATAAAGTAGGTGAGGTCTTGTGGTAGGCACATGTTTTTTCTTATCCTGTATTTTCTTTAATCCTTAACTTTAATAAACCTCTAAAAATATAATACTCCTTGCAGAGAGAAACTAATTTCTACCTGCCTCAGATGCCTCAGTCTCCCCAAAATTTTAATCTTTACAATCCATCCATCCATCCATCCATCCATCCATCCATCCATCCATCTATCTATCTACCCATCTATCTATCTATCTATCTATCTATCTATCTATCTATCTATCTATCCATCCATCCATCCATCTATCTTTCTACCCATCTATCTATCTATCTATCTATCTATCTATCTATCTATCTATCTATCTATCTATCTATCTATCTATCCATCCATCTGTCTGTCTATATCTATCTGTTTGTCTGTGTATCTGTGTATCTGTCTGATTGTCTATCTAGGCATCCATCCAACCATCTGTCAGTCTATATATAGTAAGTATATTATATATGTTATATATACACATATACATATAATATAATCTTTTCAAAGAACTTACATTCTAATGGGACAGTTAACATATATAGTCTATATAATGTATAATAGGCACAACATAACATATACTACAATTATGTATAATAAATACTGTGTGTGTGTGTGTGTGTGTGTGTTTTGCAGGGGACAAAGTGCTAGACTGGAGTCAGAAAAGATTCATCTTCCTGAGTTCAAATCTGGCCTCAAACACTTACTGACTGTGTGACCCTGAGCAAATCACTTAATGCTGTTTGCCTCAGTTTCCTCATCTGTAAAATGAGCTGGTGAGGGAAATGGCAAACTACTCCTCTATCCTTGCCAAGAAAACCTTAAATGGGGTCACAAAGAGAAAATGATTAAAACAATTGAACACCAAAAATACAATTTCTAATGTATGCAATACTATAACTATTACACACACACACACACACACACACACACACACACACACACACACACACACACACAATGTTGTCTCCTCCATTAGAATGTGAGCTCTTTGAGAGCAAGGATCGCTATTTGCTGGGCCCTCCTGTCCAAAAGTCCCAGCATCCCTGTCCTGTGGCTCCCAAACTCCCCCCATCACTTCCTCAATCCCAGTGAGGAAGAATCCTTGGCTTCCCAGCAAAAACCACTCCCTTTCCCTGTCCCCACTCTTCCCATTCCATTGTCTCCATCCCCCTCTCCCTCTCCCAAGCCCTCTCACTAGCTTAGAGTCAGCATTTTCCCCACTCTCCTCGATAGAGATGAAATCACAGGTTTGGACACTTTCCCGAGTCCTCCCTCATTTGCTTCCCCATCTCTCACAAAAGCCCAGAGGATTACATCCTGCAGGAATAAGCCTAACATTTTCTCTTTTATTTTTGCCTCTTATTTATTTAGTTTTGGTGGAGGGCAAGGGCAGGTCTGTGAGCAGAGGAAAGAGTTTACTTTCATTTAGATGACAAACATGCAACTGACCTTCCTTGCCCAGGGCTGAGCGTAGTGCCTGGCACATTGCAGGCACTTCAGAAATGGTCAATGATTGACTAATTTGGGTGGCTGAGGATCAAGGCTGACATCTCTATTACAGGTCTTGCGTGGGATCATGAGTGACAGGCCCTCATAAAGCTCTATGCATGAGATCTGGGGTCTGACCCATATGATGCCAGTAACAGGGTTTTCCTGGACCTCGTCTATCAGTCTAGAGGACAGAAATCTCCAACCGTTATTTCCCGATCGCACAGCACATCCCACTTCAAATTTCAGCTGTCATTCAAGACACTATGGTTTGGTGAGCCTGGATTCCAATCCCAGACCTGCTGTCTACTTGTTGCTCCAGGACAAATTCTGTCTCTCAGCCTTGGTTTCCTCTTTCGTACAAGGGCCATGACTTTAAGGTCTCTTCCAACACTATTTTTGTGTGTGATCATATAAGTTCTACGCTTGTGTGCTATGATCCACAGGCAAGCTGCCAAGAGTCAGCTGGAGAGGCATAGCCCACCCTGAACCCCTTTACAGGGTTGGTTATGGACAGGGTGGTTTGGAAAATTCCACGGCTGAATTATAGACTTCTGGGACAGGGCGACCTCATCAGGGTCCATGCCAACCAGTTCCTCCCACTGAGGCTAGAGAAGTACTAAGAACATTGAATTAAAATATTAACTACGCTTAGTGGACACAGAAGGGCAAGGTCTGATTTCTTTACAGCTGGCCAAAGAATTCTTCACTGGCAAATGGATAATTCAGCCTTCTCTCCATCTGCTTAGTGATGGCTGAACTCAACCTACCACGAATGTCTGTTTCAGAGACCAGATTTAGTATGGCGGATGAAGTACTGAATCTACAGAAAGATGACTGGGTTCAAATCCTGGCTATCCTCCTTTGGGTAAATTCCTTTTACTTGTCTGAGGGTCTCCAGTTCTCTATACCCACCCCCAGGTCCACCCACCACCAGCAGAAGCAGAGACTGTGATTCTTCAGAGGCTCCCATTTGCCATCCCTCTCATTCTCAGCTCTGGGACTTGTTCTGGGGCAGAGCTGCCCTGGATATTGATTGTTGGAGGGTAAGTGGAACCAAGACTCAACCCTCTAGGTCTAGCAGCCCCAAGACCCCAACTTCCATTCAGCCATCTATAGGGATACCAGAGCCCAGCCACTGAAGTTCATTCCACCATCTCCTCTTCCACAGTTGTCCCTAACTCCTTCCTATCTCTTCTTGGGGAATAATATTCAAGTTTACATTAAAAATGCTACTTGAAAGGGCATGACATGATACTGTTATCCTTGTCCTGATAATGGAGCTTCACTGCTATTAGGATCAAATACAAACTCCTTCGACTGATTTTTTTTTTAACCCTTACCTTCTGCCTACTCCGTCATGCCTCTCCCAGCCTGAAATTTGAGCTTATACTTTTAGCTCAAGTATATGCCTAATCATTTCTCAGACAGAAGAGCGGCAAGGGCTAGGCTACTGGGTTCCCAGGGTCACACAGCCAAGTATCTGAGGCTAGATTTGAACTTAGGTCCTCCTGACTCCAGATCTGGAGCTCTATCCACTGTGCTACCCAGTAGCCCTTTATCTGATATTTAAAGGCTTTTAAGATCAGGCTCCAGCCTATCTTTCCATATTATTTATACTTTCTTCTCTCTCATGGACCTTCTATTCTAGCTAAACATCTCCCAGCTTTCTAGAAGGTCTTTGGCCAGGCTCTCCTCACCCCATATCCTTGGAATGCTCTTCTTTCTCAACTTTCATCTCTAGGTACCTCTAACTTAAAGTCTCAGGTCAAGTACCACATCCTTCAAAGGGACCTTTCCTGATTCCCCATGGTGCTGTCTCCCCTCCCCAAACCACTGCTTAGTTATGGTATATTGATTTTATATTTGCTTAAGTCAAGTTAATTAGCATTTATGAAGCACCTACTGTGGACCAGGTACCTGACCTCAGCATTAGGGATATAAAGAAAGGCAGAAAACCAATTCCTGATGCTGTGGAGCTCGGTCTAAGGAGGAGACGACATTCAAACAATTGTGTACAAACGAGCTACATCCAGGATAAAGTTGGGGTAACAGAGGGAAGGCACTAAGGATTACGGAGTACAGAGAAAACTTTCTGGTGGAATGTGAAGCTAAGAGGCAGAGATGAGGAAGGAGAAAGTTCTAAGTATCAGGGATAGCCAGTGAACATGCTCAGGGTCTATAGAGATGGAGTTTTTTTGTGCTTGGAAGACCGAAGAGGTCAGTGTCTGTGAACCAAAGGAGCAGGGCTGGGGATATACAGTGTCAGACTGAGAAGGCACGAAAGGAGCCAGGTGATGGGCTTTAAAAGCCAAAAGAACTTCCTCTCGCCCTGGATGCACACAGAAGAAAAAGAGGCAGCCAAGGGGACCTCTGCCTCCCCTCCCTGAAGGCAAAGACTCTTGCACCAGCTACCATTTTAATGGGGCAGCTAGATAGGGCTAGTTTGTTTTGTTTTTGTTTTTTACTGCAGACTTTTATTAAAGGGGTGCTTGGTGGTTTTATTTTGTTTTCTGAAACTTTCTCCCTCCTTAATCCCCATCTAATCCGGTTTACTCCTTCTGTGGGGAGGTTAGCAGGGCAGCTTGGAGAAGTGGACAAGAGGAGAAATGACCAGTTTGGGGGGAGGGAGGGGGCAATAAATTCTCTCCCTCCCCCCCTTGAAAAAAAAAAGTCAAAAGAAGGTTTTCTAGTTGACCCTGGGTGGAATGGGGGACTAGATAGTCAGACTTTTGCTTTAGGAAGATGCATTTGAGAGCTGAGTGAAGGTTGGCCTAAAAGAGTTAAAGGCTTGAGGCAGAGAAGTACCAGCAGACTATTGCAATAGCCTATAAATCATGCAGTTATCTTCCTAATAGAACTTCTAGTAGAACCAGAACTCGAACTCTTCCTAGTAGAACTCCTAGTAGAAGCTCCTTGAGGTCAGGGACTATTTTCCTTTTTATTTCTATCCCTAATATCTAGCAGTGTCCAACATATAGTAAATACTTTTAAAATGATTGTCGATTAGTTGATAAGACCTCACAAACCCAGTTCCTTCCCCTTATATATATATAATGCTTTTGACTCATATTGACCTTGCAGTCACTGAAATCCCTAGATCTTTCTTAGACCAATTGCCATCTAGTCATGCCTTTCACAGCTGAGACTTGAGTTTATATTTTTAGTTCAAGTATATGCCTAATACATTTTGTTATTAGATTCAGCCATATCTCCTAAGCTGTTCAGATTTTTTTTTTTGTATACCAAAACTAGCCTTCCTTCCTTTGGATCATTTCAAAAGTGACAAGAATGTCACCTCTACCTTTATCCAAGTCACTGATAAAAAATGTTAAACGGGGGGCTGCTGGGTAACTCAGTGGATTGAGAGTCAGACCCAGAGATGGGAGGTCCTGGGGTCAAATTTGGCCTCAGACACTTCCTAGCTGTGGGACCCTGGGCAAGTCACTTAACCCTCATTGCCTAGCTTTTACCACTCTTCTGCCTTAGAACCAATACCCAGTATTGATTCTAAGATGGAAGGTAAGGGTTTTAAAAATGTTAAACAGTACAGGGCCAAGGATGGGTGACTTTCTTCAAAATTGATATGGAACTATTTGTTAAGGACTCATCTTTGAGTCCAACTATTTAGCCATTTCTGAACCTATCTAATTGGACCTTACCAATAACTAATCCATTTCTTTCCACCTCTTCTAATCTTTGCCCCAAGAAAAGCATGAATAGCTTATCATTTGCATTGCTAAAATCTAGGTAAGACCCAACCTTCCTTCTTTCCTAGTATTTGAAAGAAGACTGAGAGAGACCTCCTAACGCTCCACAGGATCTTGGAGATTGGGAGCCCTTGTCTGAAAGCAACAATCACTGTCTCATTTTCAGTGAAGCAGTATTCCTGAGTGTCTAAGTAAAAACCATGCACATCCTTTTCCTGAGGAGAGGTGGAGAGGTTTGTGGAAAAGCCAGTATGGAAAACATTTCACCACTTTTTACCATATCACCGTGCATCCATCTCTGCTCCACCCCTCTCAAATACCTATCTAACTCTGTTTACCCCCTTCCACGGTGCCCTCTGCAATCCTTATTCTATTGTCAACAAACTTACCTCCAACTTCATACATCTTTCTCTTGTGTTTTTTCTATATTTTGACATTCACAGAGACCTGGACTGTCCCCCCAAATCCTTTGCCTCCTCAGTTATCCTCCTCTCATCTCCTCCAACACACTATTTCAGAAGGAGATTAGGTATATTTCTTTTTTCCCCATTGCTACCTCTAGATCCTTTCTTTGATGCCATCACTCAACAAGCTTTCTTCCTTTGAGCTTACTCGGTTCAAATTTATGACCCAAACTAGACCCTGCTGGAAACTATCTATTGATCCTCTTCCTCTTTTTTTTTTTTCTTCAGAGTTCATTCAGCTCATGGTCTTCTCTATTCTAACCCCTGACTTTTTAACAGGGAACTTCAACATATATGTTGATGCTTATTCAAATATCCAGGTCTTCTATTTCACCATTCTCCTCAACTCAAATAGCCTATACCTTTGTTACTCTCCAGTCATACCCAAGAGCCTTTCAGTTATACCCTTGGTCTTACTATTACCCATAATGATTCCACTTCTGTGACCCAAGAGTTCTGAAATTCCTTGATCCAATGATAACTTACTATTATTTCATTGCTTCCTAAATATGCTTTTTACCCATTCTTTGCCCTTGCTTTGGTCCCCCTCCCCAGTGTATCATTCCCTCCTCCAGCTCTATTTTCCCCACTTCCTAATCTAGACTCTGCAGTTAACCAGTTCAGCTTTCTCATCAAAACCTACCTATTCTGCCTCTGCTCATATTATGCTGAATAATGTTGGAAGAAGTCATAGAACCATATATTATCTTATCTTAAGCTGGCAGTCTCAGCACAAGGCAACCCTTTTACTTTTCCCTAATTGACTCATTCATGTTTGCCATATTGGCTTTCCTACAAAACTCTCCATCTCTCCTCAAGCTACTCCCATTCTCCCAGCTGAACATGTCCTCTCTTACTTCACTGGGAAACTAGAGTCCATTTGCATTAAACTTCTCCCTTTCCCAGGCTGTAAATCTCAAGACCATTTGACATCATTCCCCGTCCTCTCCTATTTCACTCCAGTATCTGATAGAGGGGACACACCATGGACAATGCTATTATTTTGCACTCTCGATTCTATCTTCCAGGCTCCTACAGAAGATTTTGGAGATTTCCTCCACTCCCTTTATCTCTAATCTTCAATCACTCTCAATCTCCTGGTTTCCCTCAATCTTTAACCCTCATTTGAACCTACCATCCCCTCAAACTACTGCTCTATATTTCTTTTCCTTCACAGTCATACTCCTAGATGGGGGAAAAAACTGTTTACACTCATTGCCTCCATTTAGCTCTTCTCACTTTCTTCAAGTCTTTGGCAATCTGGCTTTTAAACTCATTCTATTGAAATTGTTGTCTCTAAAGTTACCAGTGACCTATTAATTGTCAAATCCAATAGCCTTTTCTCGACCTCTCTACAGCCAATGACGCTATTACCTTCTCCTCCTGGATAATCTCTCATCTCTGGGTGTTCCTGACACTGTTCTGTGTTGTTTCTCCTCTGACCTGTCAGACCACTACTTCTCTCATTATCTGTATTCCATCTCTCTGTTTTTTTTATTCCATCTCTTAAGTGTGGGTATAACCCATGACTCTGCCCCAAGGTTCTGCCCGCTTCTCTCCTTCTCTCAATGATCTCATCAGTTTTCACTGGTTCAAAGACAACGACTCCCAGATCTATCTATTCAATGCTATTTCTCTTATAAGCTCCAGTAACTCACTACCAATTGACGAGTAGACTGGTCTCTTCCTTTTCCTATCCTTCTACATACAGTTGCCAAAGGAATATTCCAAAAAGCACAGGGCTAGTGGTATTTTCTTGCTCTTTAAGTACTCCCTCTTGCCTCTAGGATAGAATAGACAATTCTATGTTTAGGATTTAAAATCCTTTAATATTCTGACTCTAACCAGCCTATCTTTCCAGACCTCTTCTCCAGGGCCTTTCTTCATCTACTCTGCCATCCAGGCAAATTGGCTTTCTTGTGCTCCCCACCCAACATTCCATCTCCCATTTCTTTACTTTTCTGCAGGCTGTCCCCTTTGCACAGAATTCTCTTTCTCCTCACTTCTGCCTCAAAGGTCTTTTCCAATTCCCCTTGATGCTAGTGCCTCCCTCCTTATTCTCCCCACTAATTATCTTATATTTTCTTGGTGTATATTTTACATTTAGTTACATATATATATATATATATATATATATATATATATATGTTCTCCAACAGATCAAAACATCCTTAAGGGCAGGAGTGATTTCTTTTCTGTCTTTATGTCTCTGACACATATTCCAGTGCCTGGATACTTATGATTGCTAGTGGATTCTTTGCTCAAGTCCAAGGAATTGCTCGTTAAGCATTTGAAGATTCTATTCTCTTCCCTTTTTAGCAAGATCAGGCCATTTGTCCTTCTACATCCACCATGTGCCACTGGTGAACCATCCACCAGTTAGTACTAATCAGATTTTTTCATCTTACACATAAGAATAAATAGTATGAGATACTTTTATCAGATGCCTGCCTAAAATCTAGGCAAAAACAGATCAGATAGTGATGTCCTTGAAGACAGGGACTGTCTTTTGCCTTTTTTTTGTATCCACTGCTGAGTACAGTGTTTGGCATATGGCAGGTACTTAATAAATGTTTATTGACTGACTAAATCTACTTTGTAACCTGGTGTCCTTGAACTTGTTTAAAATTTTTTTTGGATAATTATTTCAATATCATTGATTTCTTTTGTATTTTATTTCACTCATTTAAAACATTATTCCTAGAAGGCGTAATATACTTTACCCAACTGTCAAAGGGGTCCATGACAAAGAAATACCGAAAAATTCCTGACCTTCGGTATTCTCCTGATCAACCAGTTTAGTCATCTGTCAAAAAAGGAAATAAAGGAAGCCTGACAAGACCAGTTCTTGAGGAAGTGCTGAAGGGTATTTGCATTGGAAGCCTTACATCAGGAATAGGTCCTGGCCTATTAGTAAGGTGAAAAGTGCTACTACTACCTCTTATTTTCCCTAAATGTAATAGTTGGGAGGCAGGGGGTCCTTCCAACTCTGAGATTCTGTGAGTAATTTCAGGGTGGCCCAACCCTCAGGGTCTGCCACCCATCTCTTTCTGGAGCATTCTTATTTCTGGGTAACAAACACCAGAGGCAACTCCCTCACCCTTTAAAACTAAGTAAGGGATTTTTATGTCTTTTGTTTTTAGATCTTAGTCATTTCTGGAATTCTGGAAATTCTGGAAAAATTCCGGAAATACCTCTACAGGGTGCTGAGGGGAAAGCTGGGAAGCTCTTTGTCACAGGAGCACTGTAGAGCATAGTGACTTCATTTTGAATTTGTAAAAGCATCTTAACTGAGAAGGAACAGAGCTGGGCAGAGTATATGGTGATGCTGCCAGTTTCATTGCCTCCCCTCACTGGAAAACCAGAGTGAATGTTGACCAGGTAAAGCTTCGAGATAGATTAGCATATCTTGATCTCCTGATTGGAAGGTACTTGCCTTAGGCTAAAGGACATCATACAATGTAGACAGTCATTGAACTTGTTTACTCACAAGACCAGCCTTATTGGAAAGTCCATAGAAATATGAACTCTTTGCAAAATCAGTGGTATTTCTGGTTATGGATAGTTAAGAAGGAACTAAAACATGTCTGTCATTGAACCAAGCAGCTAGGACAGGGGATTTGAAGGATATCTGTCTGTGTTATGTTATTTTGGGGTGAGTAAATTATTTTTTCCCCCCATGCTTCCATTTTAATAATGGCACTCTTAATTGGCCTCTATCTGCCTACTCCTCCAAGTCAGCTTCTGGGGTTAACTGAGATTCTGGCCAGCCCTTTCAGTTCCTTTGATGATTGGGGCTTTTATTATTTTAATTCCACCAGAAACAAACTTATCTATCCCTCAGTCTTTCTGTCCTATTCTCACTAGCAGGTCTTTTGTGAATACTTCCAACTATTCCCAATCTGCAGGAATGTAACTCTGTATGTGTGCAGAGGTTAAGAGTATGAGAGTTTTCTTGGCAGCGAGATGGCAAGACCTAGAGGAATAGAGGATTGCACATATCATTTGTACTGGGCACTGCCACCTATTTCCATTGAATTGTTTTTCTTTGTAATAAGGGAGGATTCTTTTGCGAGGTGAGAAGGACTGGTATTTCTGTAAGTGACTGATATAAAAACAAAAGGCATTAAAAGAAAACCTTTTTAGACATTTTTTAAGAGTTGAGGAATTATTTCTGTTGTTAGCCTAAAGAAGAATGCGCTGGAGTGGGATGGATGGCCAGATCTTGGGATTGGGCTAGCCTGAAATTATTCACAATATCACAGATGTGGAAGGATCCCCAGGCGTCACCTAGACCAGTGGCATCAAACACAAATAGAAACTGGGGCTACTGAACTGTACATAAATTGGACTACGCACTGATTTAAGTTAATAAAAAAAGGAAATACTGATTATGGGAAAGATTCCCTTCTCTCTCTCTGAGCCTCAACAGAACTCGTGCTCCTCATGTTGGGCACTAAAACCTTCTAACAGACCAGTCTGGGTCGATGAGGTCAGCCTGAGAGAATAGCAATATTGCTCCAAGTCACTGGGTGAGGTGCCAAAAAATTCTTTCAACTTGAATTGGTAGAAGAGCTTAAAAAACAAACAAACAGATCTGCTAATAAACTCTGTGTGGATGATTAGGTCAAACTAAGTAGGTACACAAGAAAAGCCAAGGGGTTGAAGAATGCCTACTGTTCATATGTAATTAGATAGATGACCTGTTCAGTTGGAATGAACATTGCAATTAAACATTAAGTTGGATCCAGAATTAAGAAGGTGGAGGAGAAAGGAAGTAGAGCAGGAAAGAGAAAAGAAGCATTTACTAAGCACTAAATGCTTTATAAATATTATATCTTTTGATCCTCTCAGCAAACCTGAGATTAGCTCCATTATACAGTTGAGGGATCTGAACCAGAAAGAGGTTAAGTGACTTGGCCAGAGTCGTATAGTAAGTATCTGAGGCTGGATTTGAACTCAAGTTTTCTTGACTCCAGACCCAGCACTCTATCCACTGCACCACTTAGCATCCCAAGTGGAATAGACTGATGGCTTTTGAAAATCTACAAAGTTCTTTAATCACCTCAAACTTTTCTCAAGAATAAAAATCTGCCTTTATGATACTGATATCGTATGAGTGTTGTTTTATGTCTGTGGACCACAGAATATGACAGTCTGAAAAGAATTAAAACTGTCTCAGTTAGAGAGCAATAGAGTCAAATGGTAGGATGAGCAGCTAACAAATGAGGAGCTTTGAAGAGGATCCCGAGTCAAGGATGTCGTCAAAGAGATAAATGATCAAGAAAGAAGATAGAAGAGGAATAGCTAATGCATAGCTCTGGGCTCTGTTGGCATCCTTTCCAGATCAGGAGATATATGAGGGTATTAGAGTGAAGAACACGCCTCTCCCCTCAACCCTGGCATGTTAGTTACGGAAGGATATGGAAGGATATGGACAAGCGTCCTACAGAATATGGACTCGAATGGCTAGAGGACAACATACAACATGGTGAGGGACTCTACATTGATGGGATCACATATGAACTCTGGTTAGTCAGATCACAGGGCCAAATAAATGATCTTCACAGCCCCAGGAATAAGGTACTGGTCAAGAGTAGACTCAACCTAACCTAAGGAGGACTAGATTGACCTTCTTATTTTATAGTTCCATATTTGCTTAAGAACATTTGAAAAAAATCCACATAAATGACATATATTCTGGTTATCTAGCTTCTAGGAAGACCAATAATAATAGTATTATTACAGCTAATATTTATATAATGATTTAAGATTTTCATTTCATTTGACAGGAAATATGGGGGAATGTGGCAATCAACAAGTCCCTTGGCCTCTCTGTATCTCTGTCTTCTCATCTGTGACATGGGCATGATAATATCTGCAACCTAACAGAGTTGAGGAAATTACTCTGTAAAATTTAGAGTGATGATGAACTCAGATAGGTCTGGTCTGGACTTGAGTGTCACTGCAATAATTCAGAATGGCAAAGGCTTTATCTCACAGACTTAAGAGAATTTTTCTGGGATGCTGGGATGCTAAAGGACTTCCCCAGAGTCAAAAAACTATAGATGATGTTAAGAGTAAAAGTTTTTTCTTTCTCTGACCTGCTTATAATTACTTAATAATTATAAATTAAGACATAGTCACCAGAGAATTTTAATCCCAACAGTGGTAAAGATCAGAAGCAAGACTGCAAATCTAGGACTTCCTGAATAAGGTCACCCCTCTATCTACTACTTGATATTGTCAATGGAATATGTTATTATTCATAATAAAGAAATCATGGACAACTGGGGTACTTTGGAGGAGGTTACTTCAACCAACATATTGTCAAATTTATAATGACTGAGAGATCTGTAGTTCTACCATATATATTACAACAAGCACTTTAAAATTTCCAAGGAACTTTACAGGCATTAGTTCATTGGAACCTTGCAATAACAGGGTGAGGGAGGGTGTTACAGGTATGATTATTCCTATTTTATAACTGTAGAGAAGACTTGGCCATGGCTACACAGTTAGTGAATGTAACAGGCAGGATTTGAACCTAGGACTTCCCAGGGCAAATCCATCCATCTATCCATCTTTCCATGTTTATTCAAGTGTGCATGTTTTCCAGCAGTGGACTATAAACTCCTTCCGAAGAAGGATTATTTCCCTTTTTGTTTTTATATACCCAGCACTGAGTACAGGGCTTGGCACACGAAAGGCATCTACTAAATGTTTGTTGAATAAATGAATGAATATCTACTTTGGAATAACAAAGTTTGGAAATCCCTTGGGAAGTTACCTGGCTTTAAATGAGCCCAAACTTAATTCTGTTTCTCCCACCCAATGAATGGGTATCTCTCCAGTTGTTAAAGAAGACCACAAGAGAAAATTTAACTTCTCTTGGTATCGCATTATTTGAACTGTCAAGAAACTCTCTCCAAACTTAAACCATGCCATGCAGGACTTAGGTTAAAACACATTTCCTCATATTTGGTCCTCAGCAAAGCCAGGACAGCTGGTTGCCATTCTTCATTCAAAGACCATTATGAAGTCACTCCTCAAGCTTCTCTTCCCTAGGCGGAATAATCCCAGTTCCTTTCATCTCTCGTGGAGATTTTATTTCCCAGACCTTTCATCATCCATGTGGCTCTCAGTTGAACCCTTCCCAAGCGAAGGATTAAAAAATAAAAGCCAATGGGACTGGTTGACTTTAACACGAGACTTGATGTCCTGGTTTGTTTGGACTCTTGAAACTTGCATGACGTAAATAACATTGATGAATATGCTTTGACTGTGTTAAATCCTTGGGATGGGTACAATCTGCCTCTCCACACACAGGCAGTGACTGCCTCCAGGACTGAAACCATGAGATAAGAATGAGCCTTGAAACATCAAATAGAAAACAGAGAGGCAGGGCTGTGCCAAGGTCAGAGAGAAAAACCTCTTAAGAGCCGGAATCGTTTGATTAAATGGTGGCTGTAGAAATGAATCATGATGTATGAATCTTAGATCCAGGGTCCTCCTCTCAGAGTTTTAATTATCTTGAGATATAATCCCAAGCAGTAACGAGGTAGGGACTTAATAAAGGCTTGTTGTGGAATAGAGAAGTGAAAAATTGCTCCAGAAATGGTTTTTGGTGAGTCAAAAAATATTATGAAGATGGTTGATGATTCCTTGTAAATATATTTTTTAATAATGAAGATACTCTATTTATATGATGCATACTTGCTACCATTCAACAGCATAATGAGGTATAAGTCTTAAAGCTAAAATATGAATCCAGCAAAAAATGGATCCTTGTATATTTTAAGATAAGAAAGTAAAAAAAAAAGAGAAAATTATTCTTCGTTTGACATGTCACCTGTACAGATGGAGCCTGAGAAGTATCTGAAAGCATATGTCTTATTTAATCAATAAACAAGCATTTATTAAGCACCTACTATATGCCAGGCACTGTTGAAAAAGGCTAATCACATAATTAGTGTTTACTGGATTATTGGATTGGATGACTTTGGGCCAGTTTCTGAGTCTTGACTTCCACCTCGGTTAACTGGGGACAATAGTACCCTTCCAGGAGGGTCATAAACTTTAAAGGGTTATGCACCAGTTAATTATTTTCCTCTACTGAACCTGGTTCCATCCCATAGTTCTAAAATGTTTCTTCTGAGATTCTTATCTTCTCCCTAACAGGAGAAGAGAAGAGAAATTGTACCCACCAGTTGAAATTGTACCTACCGGTTGAAATAGCAGGTGACCACTGCCCCAGCGATGGTCATTTGTTGGCAGGCTAGTATAAATTCACTAGTCCAGATAAGCCCAATTAAATGGTACCACCACATATATCGAATGCCAGAAAGAAGCTGATATTCCACGCGTCCTCCTGCCATCACTTGTGCAGTACCTGTAGGGTCAAAGAAATGATGTTTTAGCCTCTTTTGTGCTATGTTGGCTATTGAGAAAATGGTGCCAGAGGACAATAGATCTTATTCATGCTCTGCTTTTTTTTTCCCCAACCCTCACCTTCTGTCTTAACTTATTAACTCTAAGACAGAAGAATGACAAGGGCTAGGAAAGTGGACTTAAGTGGCCTGCCCAGGGTCACATAACCGGGAAGTGTCTGAAGTAAAATTTGAACCCAGGACCTCCTATCTCTAGGTCTGCCCCCTGTTTGTTCTTCAGGGACTATTTCATTTTTTTGGAAAATTTTATTTAATTAACTTAGAATATTTTCTCATGGTTACATGAATCATGTTCTTTCCCTCCTTTCCCCCCTTCCTGTCCCCCCCCTCCCCCGTACCTGACTGCAATTCCACTGGGTTTTATATGTGTCATTGATCAAGACCTATTTCCATATTATTGATAATTGCACTAGGGTGATCGTTTAGCATCTACATCCCCAGTCATATCCCCATCGACCCGTGTGATCAAGCAGTTGTTTTTCTTCTGGGTTTCTATTCAGAGACTATTTTTTAGCAATCAGTTAAATCTTCAAGGAGAAAGTAAGTTCCTGAAAAGCAGAGACTATTTTGTCTTTGAATCTACATTGCTTTGCATAAGTGATCTGTGATTATATCAGGGTAGGAAAATCCCAATGTAGAAACTCCTTTTGTCAAGGCGGATTGCAACCCTATGGAGTCCTGAATAGGTCTTAACAAGATCTCATCTGGGGTCTGTGCATTTGTTTTTTCTAATATTTTGATAACAATTTCTTTAAAAAATAAGTTTTTATTATTGCTCTTTAAAACTTTTTATTATTTTCTACTATGTTTTTATTTTTATTTATTATCATGATATAATAATTTATTATTATTTATTTTTTATTATTATCTACTGCTTTTTACGACATGGTAACCCCCAGTATCCCTCTCCCTCCCTCTTCGAAATGTCAATATTTTTAGAGGAAAAAAACAAATCAGCCAGACTCATGGCTACATTGCAAAAATTGATAAATGTATAATGTATAGCACCTGTGGACCACCCCCATCTCCACAAAGGGGTTCTGTATTTTACACTTATTTCCTTGGTAATTTCATGTATCTTATTTTATGCATTTAAAAATGGTCTGGGAGCAGCAAGGTGACTCAGTGGATTGAAAATCAGGTCTGGAGACAGGATGTTCTGGGTTCAAATGTGACCATAGACATATCCTAGCTCTGTGAACTTGGGCAAGTCTCTTAATGCCCAATACATACTATTAATTCCAAGACTAAAGATAAGGGTTTAAAAAAAAAAGAAAAGAATTGATTCTAACTATTGGTTCCAAGATGGAAGAGTGGTAATGGCTAGACAATTGGGATTAAGTGACTATTTATTCATCAAGTATTATTATTTTTTTTATCCTAACCTTTCTGTCTTAGAATCAATACTAAGTTTTGGTTCTAAGGCAGAAGAGCAGTAAGGGCTAGGCAACTGAGGTCAAGTGACTTGGCTAGGATATACAGCTAGGAAGTGTCTGAGGTCACATTTGAACCCAGGACCTCCCATCTCCATGGTTCTTCATCCATTGAACCACCTAGCTGCCCCCTTTAGTACCAATTCTAAGATGGATGCTAAGGGTTTTAAAAAACAAAACAAAATGGTCTGAAAAGGAGTCCATGGCACAAAATAATTTAAGAGCCCCTATCAAGATCAATTAATATACATTTTAATAATTTTATAGATTTTATATATCATAAACTTATTATAACATAATAATTATATATGATATAATTTAATATATTTTAATAATTTCTATATACACACACACACATATATGAGAGGTGGACAATTGGACCATTGGTCATTGAGCATTTATCAAGCACCTACTATATTAGACATGGTCCTAAGTGCTAGGGATATACAGAAAGGTTAAAAAAAAATACCTTAGCCCCTGCTTTCAGGGAGCTCGGGCAAATGGGAAATAACAGTCAAAAGAAATTTTCTTGTTTTCTGCAATGGCCACAACTCAGCCTTATATAATTTAGTGCTTCCCTAAAGTTCCCAACAGCATTTCTTTGGACAGGAAGCAGGGGAAGAGAATTATGCTGTTCTGCAAAATAATTTTCCTGGCCTTGGGATGGCCGGAATTCCTTGTTTCCTGGGCTCTTGTGAACAGACCTGACATTCTTTGCAATGTTACAGCTGAAGCGGCTGACAAAAAGCCTTCCATCTCTGACCCTACCCTTCTTCTGCCCTGGCCAGCTGGCACCGTGGGCATGAATCAAGGCACTGATAAATGGGCAGGCTTTCCTGGGATGGCCGTGCTCCAGAAAGGTGGGCTTTGAATCCAGCTCCATTCCCAGCCATCCCTCTGAGCTTCATCCTCCAAGTTTCTCTCTCTACTTTAAGTACAAAGTCCCTGAAACATATCGCATGTTTTGTTTTGTTTTTTTTTCCCCAGGAATCAGCTTAAAATAACAAGAGGGCTGGGGAGTAGACTAGTTGCCACATAATATAAATGTTGATTTCCTCAGACGTTGAGGAAGCTCTGAATAAAAAAAGAAAATGAAGATTTTATCTATCTCTTCCATCTTTTGGCTGTACTTGCTGGTGTGTCCATGTAGAATGACCCATGCTCAGGCGTACGAGGGGTCGCTGTTTTGGGGCAGCAAATCCAAGTGCAGAAGCGATAAGTGGGAGGTCTCCTTGGGCTTCAGGAAGAAATAGACTAGTAGTAATAACAAGAGCTGACATTTATCGGTGGCTTTAAGGTTTTCAGAGTGCCAGGAGGTGCATGTTTGCTTAGACCTAGAGCTGGAAGGGACCTTAGAGGCTGGCTAGTCCAGCCCGTTAATCTTACAGAGGAGGACACTGCTTCCCCAGAACCCCCAGTAAGTTTACCCAGATTTAGATGAGCCAGGGACCCCAGGGACTATGCCTAAGCTAATCAATCTTTTTATAGGTAACAGTAATTTTTATAATACATATTTTATAATTATAATATAATCTTTGCATAGCTAATAATCATTTTATAGATGAGGAAACTGAACTTCCCAGAAGGTAAGGGATTAGCCAGGGACCTACCATTTGTAAGTTTCCAAGACAAGATTTGAACCCTTCTTTCTCTAGACAAGTAGGTAGCTCACTGGACTTGGAGTCAATAAGATGTGAGTTCAAATTCATCTCAGACACTTTTGAGGTGTGTGAGCCTGCACAAGTCTCTCAACCCTGTCTGCCTCAGTTTCCCTCATCTGCAAAATGAGCTGGAGAAGAAAATGGTGAACCATTGTGATTTTTTTTTTGGCCAAAAAAACCCCAAATGAGGCTACAAAGAATCAGACACAACTAAACAATTATCCTGACTCCAAATCATACTGCTTCCACTGCATCACATCTGTTGTCTGTCCGCCCTTGCATGTGAACCTCAGCATAGGGCTCTCTCCCAGGTGGTTGACTTTTCCTTTCTTTGGTTCACTTTTGTGGATGCTTATAGCCTCTGGCTGGCCTTTCTCTTCCCTCAGGGATGTGTGTGTGTGTTTGTTTGTGTGTATGGGGTCAGGTAGGTATGTGTGGAGAGAATTACTCTTCAGGCTGCAGAACAACAACCAAAAAATGACCAAAAATCAGGAGTCCTGACTTTACTGTGAAAGCCTGGAAATTAATGTCTAAGATTGCCAACCGCTGGTGGGTGGGCATATATTTGTGCCTGTGACACGACTGCCCTCTCCTATACCCCAGAGTTTGTTTGTACAATCAAGAGCCCTTTGCTGCCAAGTTAGAAGGTCAGCTACTTTATAGAAAAAGCCCAAGATGGGGCCAGAACTCTGGAGAGGTTCAGACAAGATCAGATGGACTCCCAGAAAGTGGGAGGGGGAGATCATAACAGAAAAACACTGGACGGAGAGACAAAAACCCTTTGTTTTGTTCCTGGATCTTCTGCTACCTCCGTGACAACCCTGAGCAGATTATTTAATCACTCTGGACTTCACTCATCCATAAAATAGGAATTCTGAATTCGATAATCTCTAAATATAGGAAATAAGGTTGGACTAGATGATTGCCAAGTCCTTCTCTATCTCTTACTCTAGAATCCTATACCTTTCCCTCCCTTTATTTTCTGATACTATATTCCACTATCCCCTTTAATGAAAGGGATAATAAAACCTTCCCTTTTAACAGAATAAAATTAAGCAAAACCACAAAAGTGCCACCATACATGATATTTTCCCCCCTATACTCCCTCTTCTCTCTTCTTGAAAAGGAGATAATTGTGGTTCATTATCTGTTCTCCAAGATCAAAGCTGGTCATTTTGTTGAATCTGAGTCCAGCTGATTTTTGGAGCAATCTCCATTTACAAGACTGTTGTCATTAGGCAAACAGGTCCCAGGGTCCCCTTTCTTTTTCACATTTGAACTTCTCATATTCTGGGTACCCTACATACAGTCCTTCTAACTTCTCCTGCTCGGGACAATAGCTGTGCTCATCCCTCTGAGCCACCCCACAGATAGAAAAAGAAAAACCTTCAGAAGTTGCCCAGTCCTCCACTTGGCCAGGGCAAGGCTGCCAGAGACTGGTGATGTGGGCAGCGGGAGGGACTCAGAAGTTGAACGCAGCTGGGTTCATCCCTTTCAATACAACAACAGCATCTGCTGGATTCCTGGGGTTACTGCAGTTTCTGGTCCGATTTTTCCATTTCGGTCAGTGAGTAAGCATTATTACTGAGTGCCTGGGAGCACAGAGGCATCCATTGATTAATCAGTCCCAGAAGGAACTGGGCATACCAATGCTTTAATCCTCAAGGAATTTTATTAGCTGTTTCGTGGGTTGATAACATCCCATTTCCAATGAACCCATCTATTCAAGAAACAAACACCCAACCTACCTTGATGCCTATCATATTTCACCTTTTAGGGTTTTATGCATGTCAAATATTAATTCTTTCCATCAACTGACACAGTTCAAAAGTTGCAAATATATTTACCTCCCATTTTAGTTGCTTTTCATGAGCTTCCAAGAACCCCAGACTTCAGAAGGGGGAAGAAGAGGATGTGAAACTCAACATTTCCACATCTTGCTGGTGTTTTCCAGTACCCAAATCCCTTTGCCTGATTATACAAAATGTGCAAAGAGCTGATGGTCTGCCTGTTACTGCAGCATCTTTTAAAGAATGCCCTGTTCTATAAAACAATGCATATCCTTTGATCCAGAAATACCACTACTAGGTCTGTATCCCAAAGGGATGAAAAAATAAGGGGAAGGACCTACTTGTACAAGAATATTATAGCAGCTCTTTTTGTGGTGGCAAAGAATTAGAAATCGAGGAGATGTCCATCAGCTGGGGAATGACTGAACAAATTGTGGTATGTGATGGTGATGGAATACTGCTGTGCTATAAGAAATGATGAACAGGATGATTTCAGAAAGAACTGGAAAAATCTACATGGACTGATGCATGGTAAATAGGCAGAACCAGGAAAACACTGTACACTATAACAGCACTATTGTGGAATGATCAGCTGTGAAAGACTTAGCTACTCTCAGCAATACAGTGATCCAGGACAATTCTGGGGGACTTATGGCAAAGGATGCTATCTACCTCCAGAGAAAGAACTGTGGAGTCAGAATATAGATCAAAGGATATGATTTTACACTTTCATTTATTTGTGTTTATATTTTGGAGTTTTGGTTTTATAGGATTATTCTCTTACAAAAATGAATAACATAGATATGTTTTTTGTATGATAATACATGTATAACCCAGATCAAATTGCTTGCCCATTCCAGGAGGGAGGAGGAAGGGAAGGAGGGAGACTATTTAGATCCTTTAACTTAGGAAAATTTATGTAGAGATTTATTATTACATATAATTGGTAAACTATAATATCTTTACAATAATAAAAAATGAATATAAAAAACAAAAAAAATGCCGTTATCTAATGAGAGGTGCATATTTCTTGAGGAACCTGTTTACATATGAAGGGTTCTACCCATGGGTCAGACCTCTTCCTCTCACTTTTCCTTTGGTCTCTGAAAGGAGAGGGTTTGCGACTTTGGCCAAAAGGCATCCAAGATGTCCCTTTGTGGTGGGATAGCCCATCTTACCAGTTTCAGGTTGTTGCCAGGATTATCCACCAAGTTTTTTCTGATTGGTAGAATTTGCTACAGTTGGGACTTTTCTGGCCTTGTCTTGAAGACCCTGAGTCAACTTTACACTATAGTGAGGCTTCAGAATAAAGTATCCCAGAAGACGAGCAAATAAATGACACAATGGATAGGACACTGGGCTTGGAGTCCAGAAGCATCATCTTCATGAGTTCAAATCTACATTGGACATTTACTAGCTATGTGATCTTGGCCAAGTCACTTAGCCCTGTTTGCCTCACTTCTTCATCTGTAAAATGAACAGAAGGAAATGGAAAACCATTCCTGTCTCTTTGCCAAGAAAACCTCAAATGGGGTCACAGAGAACCAGACACAACTGAAAGTGACTGAACAACAACAAATGTACAATTTTTTTGCATGTCGATCCCCCGATTAAAAGGTGAGCTACTGAAAGGTAGGGACCACGCTCTTGGCTTTTTTGTATTTGCCAAGCATAATATAGTTTCTGGCACATAGTAAGCACTTAAATGTTTGTTGTCTCATTAAACTGACTAAACCGTCCAAAAATGTATGTCTTATGCTCCTCCTAGAGTCCACGGCCTTTCTGCCAAGAGACTGAGGCACATCATTAATCCTTTGTAGGCACACGACCCATCAGTCATGTCTAAAAATGTATGCCTTATGCCATAACCCAAAGTATACCACCTTTCTGCCAAGAGGCAAGAGGGATACCATTGGTCTTCTGTCATCACCATCCATCAGTAAACTGATGACTAATGTTCTTGAAATCTCTCAGTGTTGATGCCCTTAATGTGGTTATGGTCACCATGTAAATTGTTCTCCTCATTCCAGACTTGCTGATTGTTAGTTATCATGTAAGGCAAGGAGAGAGAGCAGTCCTTAGATTTGGGAAGACCTGAGTTCAAGTCTTTCCCCTGACTCACATTATCTGTGTGATTCTGGTCAATTCACCTAACTTCTCAGGAACCCAGGCAATTTTCTAAGACTTTCACTAAGGATGCTGCTGTAGTTGTTCAGTCAACTCAGTTGTATCCAACCTGTGGACCATACAGTTGCAAGATTTTCTTGGCAAAGATACTAAAGTAGTTTGCCATTTCCTTTTTCCAGTGGAATAAGACAGACTGAAGTTGTGCTTTTCCCAGGGTCACACAGCTAGTAAGTGTCTGGGGTCAGATTTGAACTCAGGTCTTCCTGACCTCAAGCCCCAGCCCTCTATCCACTGAGCCACCTAACTTCCTCCTTATGCATCTGAGACTGATCTTCATCAATGGAAGAGGAGAGCCATATGATGTCTGGGAAGAACAGGGCTACTGAATGGGGGTGATGGCCAAAGAGAGAAGATGCAAGTGGACTGTCCTGTTAGCAATAGAAGGAATATGTCTGGGAGTATCACAGCCCTCTAAAAATCAAATGAGATAATATCTGAGAGTGCTTGGACACTTAATAAATTCATGTTCCCCACTTCTCCTCTCCAAGTGTATAATTGAAAATCTGTTACCATAAAAAAGAACTACCTTTCCTGGGAGTCTGTTGACTTCCTGTCGTTACATATTTCCTGTAGACAGAGGATATTAGCGAGTGGGTGGTCCTCTTGCCTCTTTTTCTTGGGCTTGCAGCCAGCATGATGGTGGTGGGAAGTTAAGTGCAGGGATTTTAAATGGGCTAATCAGCCATGGGCACATGGTCTTCATTTTTGAATCCCTTTATTCCTTTATTTCTAATGATCATTAATAAATCTCCTACAATAGAATATTTTACTATTTGAGATTTAATTTTAATTCTTACAGAAGTCTGACTTCTACAGCCTCCATGGCTAGTGCTTCATGGGGCTGAGTTAGCACACAAGCATACAAAGATTAATTTACTTTAGTTAAAGGACTACATGAGATTTAGGAGCTATTCTCTCCAAACCCTGATTCAAAAGAAAGCCATTATTTATTACCTCTTATTTATTTTCACTATGTTTATAGGATCATGTTTTTAGGGTAGGAATGGACCTTAGAGGCTACCGAGTCCAGCAAACTCTTTTAGAGATAAGGAAATCAAAGAACAGAAAAGTTAAGTGACTTGCCTAGGGTTATACATCTAATAAGTGTCAGAGGTAAGATTCAAATTCAGGTCTTTCTGACTCCAAGTCTAGTGCTCTATCAGCCATGTTAACTAGGAATTGGGACAACAGGCTTGCTAAGGCTTGGGATTCTGATTTAATAGCATCATTAATAAACCCTCACTGAGCCTTACCATGTGTTAATGACACAGAAATTACTGCCCCCTTGCTAGCTCTGGTCACGTAAATCCCAGAGAAGTGATAGTGTTTTCTTCATCAATGCAGTCCTTTGGGATGGAAGATATCATGGTTATAAGACACTGAGCTTAACACTAGAATTAGAAGGCATGGTCCCAGGAGACAATAAGCCCATTCTCTAGTTGGGAAGACTGGAAACTCACATGAAAAGACAAAACAAGAACCCAGGCAGTGTAGCTGGAGTTTTGGCTCAGTTTTGGGTATCAAATTTTAGCCTGAATGTTGATAAGCTAAAGACCATCCATCAAAAGGAGGAAAATCAAGATGGTGAGGGAAGGAAGTGAGTATGCTTAGCCTGGCATCAACAGTCAACAGACATTTATTAAATGCCTACTATGTGCCAAGCACTGTACTAGGCACTGGGGGTGCAAATACAAATAAAGAAAGATGGTCTGTGCCCTCAAGGAGTTTACAGTCTAATGGGAAGAGATAACATACAAAAGGAAGCTGAAATGGATGGGGGTGTGGATTTAATTCAGGGGCATGGTGGAGAAATCATTTAGAGAAGACCTAAAGGGATGCAGCCAGGTAGAAAGAAATGAGATTTCCTTCTCCTTAAAATGGAACTCTGGAGATCATGGCAATCACAGAGACAAAGGGTGGTGAGGGAGGAGAAGAAGAGACTTGGGGGAGACATAAGAACTCTCTTCAGGTATTTTGTTTGAGAATATTTAGTTATATTATTTGAAAAGCTGACCCATGGAGGAAGATTCAAACCCAGAGAAATAAGCTATTGTTATAAGTGGGCCATATAGAGAGGTGGATTTTGGCTTGATCTAAGGGGAAACTACACAATTAGTGCTATCCAAAAGGTGAATGAGCTCCTCTGGAGGTAATGATGAGCCGGAGGTCTTCAGGTAAAAGCTCCCCCTGGTCCTTGAGGCTGTAGAAGAGATTTGTGTTTGGGGATGAGATGGACCAGGCGGTCCCCTAACTCTGAGATTCTGTGATTTTATGAATCTTGGCTCAGTGCTAATTTATTATGTTTGTGGCCATAGCTAAACCACTTTGTCTCTTTGGGTGCCCAATGTTCTCAGGTACAGAATGAATGATTGGACTAGATGGCCTCTAGAATGTCCCTCCCAACTCCAGATCCTAACATAATTGACCTAGAATTTTTTTTTTTACAAAAATTCTTACTTTCCTTATTAGAATCAATACTAGGTATTGGTTCTAAGGCAAGACAGTAAGGGCTAGGCAGTGGGGGTTAAGTGACTTGCCCAGGGTGACCCAGTTAGGAAGTCTCTGAGGTCAAATTTGAACCCAGGACCTCATTTTCAGGCCTGGCTCTCAATCCATGGAGCCACCTTGCTGCCCCCGACACCCAGAATGGACGATGACCTGATCTAATGCTATGGGGGCTCTCTAGTGACTCTCAGAAGCAATAATTATGTCTTTAAGTTCAAGGACTACCTGAAAATTTTATTTTGATATGAAAGGAATGCTTGTGCTTCCTCAGGAACATCTATGGGTTATTTTGGCTCAGCTATTTTAAATGCATTGGCAAGTTCAGAAAACATCCCTTGAACCCGTAACATATATTTTTCTATATTTTGACCTAGAGTCTCATTTTAGACCTCATATAGTAGGTGACAACAATGGATAGAATGCCAGACCTGGAATCAGGAAGTCTCATCTTCCTGAGTTCAAATCTGGTCTCTGACACTTCCTAGCTATGTGACCCTGAACAAGACACTTAATCCTCTTTGCCTCGGTTCTCTTATCTGTAAAATGAACTGGAGAAGGAAATGGCAAAATTACTCCAGTATCTTTGCCAAGAGAACTCTAAATGGGATCATTAAGAGGAGGACATGACTGAAACAATTGAACAACAGATATAGTAATTCCCTCTCATGTATTCCATGGTCCAGCAAAACTTGATTTTCTCTCTGTTCATCCTATATGAAACTCCATCTCCTATCATGCCTTTGCACTGACTATCCTCCATACCTGAAATGCATTTAGTCCTCGTTTCCACCTTTTAGAATGCTCTTTCTTCAAGATTTTGCTCAAGGATTGCCTTCTACATGAAGCCTTTTCTGTTCCTTTCATTTGCTAATGCTTTCCCTTCCCAACTACTCTGGATTTAATTACCTCACTTTTTTTTTTTGAGAGGGTACATTTATTATAAAATGAGATATTTATAAAGTTCTTTGCAAACCCTGAAGTACAATATAAATTATTTATTATTATTATTACTATTGCTTATCATCATCATCATCATTATTACCACCAGGAAGACATTTAAATTTTATATCCAACTCATCATATCCTGGGCAGGTCATTTAATATTTTAGTGCTTTAGGCAACTCTAAAAGAAGAAAAATTAGAGCCTGCACTGGTGTAGGAACTTTCTTCTCCCTGAAGTTCCCTGTGCTAATGAAATCACTCGTCTAATATCTCTCTGTCTCTGTTTCTGCCTGTCTCTCTCATGTTCCTTCCAACTCTAAATCTATGAATCTATGACATAATCGACTGACACCCAGAACTTTTTGTAAACCCTTACCTTCCATCTTAGAATCAATAGAATCAATAAATTTTTGGAAAGCAGGCTTGATTTGTAATTTTTGTTAGGATGCCTAGAACAGTGCCTGATACATCAGAGGCACTTCATAAATGCATTTTGATTGATTAAATTAGCAGATTCTGTGAAGATAAAGATTTTCAGACAGTGAGTAAAAGTCTATCTGATGTTCAAAATACAAAACTCAAAATAGGTTCCAGAGAAAAGAGAATGGCTAAGGTCCAAAGCTGGAGATCCTGGCAATGAGAGGAGTTGCACCATGGATGGGCATTATCAAGAAGGAGCAACAAAGAGAGGGGATGGCTAAGGGAAGGCTCATCACCCATCTGAGATGTCCCTAGCTTGTCCTCACTCACCCCTAATGGCAGGCAGTCAAGCTTCATCTGCTATTGTTTTATTACCTAGACACAGACTGAAGAAGCCAGGTCCTCTCAGTTTAAGGCAGAGCCTGAAAGACTTAAGTCACTTAACTTAGTATCCTCATCTGTAAAAAATGAAGGGTATCACTCTTTGACCCAACAATACTAATGTGATCAAGGAAAAAGGAAAAGAACCTCTCTGTTCTAAAATACTAATAGCAGCAAATAAGAAAATTGAAGGATGCCCATCAGTTGGGGAATGGCTAAACAAGTTGTGGCATATGATTGTGATGGAATATTACTCTGTTGTAAGAATTATGAACAGGTTAATTTTTTTAAATGGATAGATCTACATGAAATTATCAAGAGTGAAGCAAGCAGAACTAAGAAAATGTTATTTACACCAACTGAAATATTCTTTGAAGAATGATGTGAGTATGTCTACCTCTAGAGAAGGAACTGATAAATAGAACTAAAACATGGTTTTATATATACATGTTATCTTTTAGTCAAATTACACCTTCTCTAATGAGAGAGGGAAAGGAGGGAGAGCATTAACTGAATATTTCAATGTTACATAAATAAATAAATATTTTAGAAATGGAGGGGTGTACAAATAAAGCAAATGTTTCCAAGATTAGAAGAAAAGCATAAAATTGGTGGTGGAAATTTGCCTCTCAGATAGAGGTCTCATATAAAAACTATATAGAGAATTTTGTCAAATTGACTAAAATAAGGGCCATCCCCAATTGATATAATAGGTAAAAGAAATGAACAGCTATTTTTTGAATGAAGAAATCAAAGCCATATATAGGTACATGAAAAAAATGATCTAAAGGGATGGTCATTAATTGGGGAATGGTCAAACAGATTGGGGTATATGACAGTGTTGGAATACTATTGTGCTGTAAGAAATGATGAACGGGATGATTTCAGAAAGAACTGAAAAGATCTACATGAACTGATGCAGAGTGAAATAAACAGAACCAGGAGAACATTGTACACAGTAACAGCAATATTGTGGAATGATCAACTGTAATAGCTCTTTTCAGCAATACAATGATCTAGGACTTATGACAAAGAATGCTATCCACCTCCAGAGAAAGAACTGTTGGAGTTGGAATGCAGATCAAAGCATATGATTTTCCACTTTAGTTTATTTGGGTTTTGATTTTATCCAATTATTCTCTTACAAAAATGAACAACATGGAAAAATGTTTTGCATGATAATACATGCATAAACCAGATCAAAATGCTTGCCAGCTCTAGGAAGGGGGAGAGAAAGAGACAATTTAGATCATATGACTTCAGAAAACTAATGTGGAAATATGTTATTACATGTAATTGGTAAAAATGAAATACTTTTATAATAAGATAAAACTAAAAAAATTACTACTGATTAGGGAAATGCAAACAAAAACAATTCTGAGCTATCATCTGACATCTAACAGATTGGCTAAATGACAAAAGGAAAAAATGACAAATGTTGGCAGGGATGTGGAAAAGTAGAGCCACTAATACACTGTTTCTAGAACTGTGAACTGATACAACTATTCAGGAGAGCAATTTGGAATCACACCCAGAAAGCTATAAAACTGTATATGTCCTTAGACTTAGCAATATTATTGCTGGGTCTATCTGCCAAAGAGATCAGAGAAAAAGGAAAAGAACTAATATGTTTCAAAATATTTATTGCAGCTCTCTTTGTGGCAGCAATGAACTGGAAATCGAGGGGATGTCCATCAATTGGGGAATAGCAAAACAAATTGTGGTATATGAAAATGACAAAATACTACTGGGCCATAAGAAATAATGAGCAGATTAATTTTTGATAAAACTTGGAAAGAACTACATGATATAAAGAATAGTGAAATGGGTAGAACCAAAGGAACATTATATACAGCTACAGATTTAATATCCTCTAGGGAAGGAACTGAAAAGTGGAAACATGAAAGACAATCTATATATTTTGCTTGATGTGGCCTTCTATGGTGTAGGAAGGGGAGGGAAGGGTTGAATTAAAAAAAAAAGTAACAAAAAATGAGGGAGTTAGACTTGATGGCCTCTAAGACCCCTTCTAGCTCTGAATCAATGATTCTATAACTTTATCCTGGGTCCTTGTTAAACCAAACAGAGGGCTATATATGGGTTTGGCTTGGCAAGATGACTAAGGAGAATTTCTACCACTATTTAGAACAGATACAACTGAGTGAATTTTTACCTTTTGGGATTCATGAACCGGAATTTCTTTGCTCACTCAATTTTCATCTTCTGACACCTGCTTTTTGTTTTTGTTTTTTAAATTTTAAATTAAATTTAAAAAAATTTTTAAATGAAATTTTAAAATGAAATGAAACAATGTGATATCAAATATATGTTTTCTTGGTGCAGGGAACTCCAAGTAAGGAAAATTCCTCTATCAATATCAGTTGGTACCTTTACCAGCTCTGCACAGTCTTAGAGCATCTGAACCAATGAGAGATTAAATGATTTTCCCAAAGACCCAAGTTCAAAATCTGCCTCAGATATTTCATAAGTCACCCCAGGTTGGCCAGTTACTTCATTCAGCCTCAGTTTTGTCCCCTATAAAATGAGGACTATAATAGCATCCATGTTTGTTGGGAGGATTAAAAAAGATAATGTGGATAAAGTGATTTTCAAACCTTAATATATTATATAATTGATTATTATTATTATTATTGTGATTCTGGCTTCTTTCTCACCCTCTAATAAACTTCCTATCAGCTGGCTAACCAGCTTGAGGCAAGGATCAACCTAAAGACATTTGATAGTGTTATTTCCAGGTAGATCATCTTCTTTAATATCATATTAATCTCTAATATTCTTTGAGGCTGTACAGAATTACCATGAAGTAGGCATCCTTTAAAGGTACATATTTTATGCATATATTTATATTGTATTTCTTGTTATAGATGTTCCAGTTCAATGGCTAATGTATTGATTTGGTTTTATGGAGAAACATACATGTACACATATACACATACATGCATGTATATAGTTGTATGTATATGTATGTATATATAATATATATGCTTTTATGTGTTTATGCTTTTATATGTATACAAAATTATATATATATCTTTATATTTAATATATAAATTATAAAATGTATTAAAAAGAAAATTTACATATATAAAAGTACATAGGCTTTTATGTATATACTTTAAATATATTTCATATAGAAATAGAAAATACATAAATATAAAATATAATAATTTAATATATACATACATATATATACCTAAAAAATAACCCTTTATCTTCTCCCTTAGAATCTATTCTAAGACAGAAATGTGGCAAGGGCTAGGCAACTGGGGTTGAGTGACTTGCCCACAGTCACATAGTTAGGAAGTGTCTGAGGCCAAATTTGAACTCGGGTCCTCCAGGCTCCAGATCTGGTGCTCTATGCTTAGTTGCCTATGTATATACATGAACATATATACATATATCTATATACATGAAGGAGTTCTTTTTTCTGGTTGATAATTAGAGGAAAGAAAACACTGGCCACTCACCTGCAGTTCCCAAACTCAGCAGGACAGCAACCCATAGCACCCAGAAGAAAATGAGAATTATAAATGTCCACAGTGGCTGGAGGAGCAAGAAGGGGGTATTGCTGATGGTTTTGCTCGTTACTTGGAAAAGGTCTACTGTCAACTGGATCCTCTCTCTGAGAACAAAAATCAGTATGAGCAGAACCACCTGTTAAGGAAAAAGCTATTAGCAAATTCTTTTTAAAATTCCAGGAGAATTGTATAGTTTTTTAAGTTTTAGAAAAATCAAAAGCTACTGAATTCTCAGAGAGTGGCTAATTCCTTTGCTTGATATTCAAAGCCCTCCATAATGTGCCCCCGTCCAGTCTTCTTACACCTTCCCACCATGGACAATTTTGATCCAGTGACAAGAGTCTCTTTGAGATTCCACGAATAAGATCCTCCATCTCTTTAATGATATATTAATCTCTAACATTCTTTGTCTCTCCAGAATTACCTTGAAGTAGGCAATCTTTAAATGTACACAACTATGTGTGTGTACATACAGCAGCAGAATATATATATATATATATATATTTTTTTTTTTCTGGCTGCCCCCATATTTGAAATGCTTCCCCTCCTCAGCTTCACCTTCTGGGTCCCTGAGCCTTCTTTTAGTTCTGCCTAAAATTACATCTTCTAGAGGAAGTCTTCCTCTGAATTCTAGTGCCTTTCCTACTTTTCCTGAAAAACTTTATTTGTGTGTATTTGCTTGTGTCTCCTCTTGGATTGGGAGCTCCTTAGGGGCAGGCAGTCTTTTTCCTCTTTTTTTGCATTCCTAGAACTTAGCATAGCACCTGGCACATAGTAGGTGTTTAATGTTTATTGACAAAGTTCTGCTTATTCTTTTCACATCAACTGATAAATTCTGTGCCAAAGGAATAGGGGGGAGGCAGTAAGATAAGATCACAGAGAGTGAATTATGATGAACTTACTCAGAGTAGGGCATTCATTTTTTATTTCTATTCATTCATTTATTTCCTGAGTATGGGACCAATATTTTATCCACTGAGTCATAGACCTGCCCCAGTTCTTCTCTCACCTGACCAATATTTTTATTTTATCCAATTTCTTATACTTAAAAAAAATCCTTATCTTCTGCCTTTGGATTGTTGTTAAGTATCAGTTCCATGGCAGAACAGCAGTACCGGTAATTGAAGTTAAGTGACTTGTCCAGGGTCACACAGAGAGTAAGTTTTTGAGGTCAAATTTGAACCCAGGTGTCCTCCTGACTTCAGATCTGGCTCTCTCTTTACTGTGCTACCTAGCTGCCCCTTTTACTAGTATTATTAATGATGACAAATCTTATGGTGCTAAATAAAATTCAGTTATTATTAGGAATTTTTATTATTTTGTATATGTCATGTAATTTATAATTAGGTACATATTTAGGTATATAATATAAATATTTAGGTATATAATAGTAGTAGTCTATATATATATAGGTATATAATAGTAGTCGTCTCTCGGTAACCGAGGATGACGATTGACTTTATGCGTTTTCATCTATGATAGATGAGTGTGCACAAAGACACTTGTGCATGAAGGAGATTTAAGTGGAAAAGTCGATGCACAGAGACAGTCCATATAATAATAGTATTATTATAGGTATTATTGTTATTAGGGAGATATAAAGAAGCCCAAGACACATTCTCTTCCCTCACGGATTTCAGTATCTATTTCAGGTGGGGGTACCTAGCTATATTGCTTCCTTATCTCATCTCCTTATACTCTGAAACCATTCTAGGCACATAGAGCTTCCGATATGTGTTTACTTCCCCATTTGAAAGCAATCTCCTTCGCATTAGGGACTCTCACTTTTCTCTCTGTATCCCCAGGGCTAAGGCACAAAGTTTGACACATTGTAAAATGCCTTTTTATTTGCTCATATCAACTGGCATTATATTTATCTGAGCACATATCTTACTGTCCCTATTAGTCTGGAATCTTTGTGAGGGCAGGTATCATTTTTTAGTTATCCTTTTTTCTCCCCAAAGCCTCGTAGATTGCATATAATAGACATTCAATAAATGTTGAATGAGCAAATGAAAAGACAAACCATAATGCAAAGCTACACATGCTAAGGGCTAAGTGAATGACAAAGAATGCTACAGTGTGATTCTCCTGGCAACTATTGTGTCTTCCCTAGGTGAGTAGAAGAGAAGAGTCACCCTTTCCTATTGTAGTATACTTCTCTTTCATCTCAACTTGCCCAATTTTTTTGCATCAAGAATGAATTACAGACTCTGAGAGTTGGGTGGCCCTTAGAGATTTTGTGTGCTTATTAGGTCTTTTAGAAGGGCTAAGGGGCAGCTAGGTATATGCCCCATGAAGCAGGTGTCTGGCTTTTGAAAATTTCCCCTTTCCCTTTTCTACAACTTCCTACCTAGAAAAATAACACTTTTTTTTTTGAGGTAAATGTCCTTTGTGCCAAAAGACAGAGGGCTTGTGGGATCAATTGAGATAAATTTCTGGCACCATAAAAGGTCCTAGGGAGCCATGATAAAGCCAGTCCCAATACCAACCAGTCACTGTAACATTTTTCAGGGTTTGAGAAGGTGGGGAGGGGGATATGGTAGAATAAAGCTTCTTTCTGCTGCCTTGGCACTTGGCACTCATCTGTTTCTAACTAGAGAGCTCACAGAGGAGGTTTTCTGAAGGCTAAACTCATCCAGCGGCCAACAGGTTTGAAAACAAAGGGGTCTGTGTGTCCCACTGCATCGTGAGATGTTATGCTGGCTAGAGAGCGGCATGTTCATTGGCCAGGGGGAGGTGCCAGTCTGCCCAAACAGGAAACATTTTCCACATTATCGGGAGGCTGTAACCTCAACCCCTCTCAGCTACTACCTTGTGTCTGCATAGACAGGAATGAAAACAGCAGAGTGCTAAATTAACATCAATCGGTGCCCTGGGAGCGAGCAGGAGGAATTTCATAAAGAGAAGTTCTCTGTTCTTCTTCTTGAAAGATTTTTCTTTATCCCTGGGTAGGAATCAGAGAAGCAAAGAAGCATCATCTTTCACCTGCACACTCTGAGGTGAAAACTAATTGTGGTCTTTTATTTATTTTTTTTTTCTGAAAAGGCAATTCTTGAGATTTCCCAGGGATGACTGGGTGTTTGCTGCCCTCCACACTACACTCCAGTTGGTGTTGTCATTCCTTGAACACAACCCTCCATCCTCCACCTCTGTGCCTTTGTCCTGACTGGCCATGGTGCCTGGAATGCTCTGCCCTCTCACCTTTTACTTCCCTTGGCTCAAGATTCAGTTTGAAATCGACTTCCCAGAAGACTTTTCCCAATCCCCCAAATGCCAATGCCTTCTTTCAAGTGACTTTCTTCATCTTTGTTGTATATATCTTGTATGTACATAGTTATTTAAATGTCATCTCCTCCACTAGAATGTACAATTCTTAAGGATCAGGACTATTTTTTGGAGGGTATTTCTTACCGTGATCACTGTCGAGATAATAGCGAATGCCAGTAAACATTTCATATTTTCCCTTTCAGTGTCCAGTTCGATGCTGAGGTCATTGATATAGTCATAATAGAGCCACCATAATATACCAGAGACAACTGGAAAACAAAACACCATCTGGCCTTAATCAATCCTCATCACGAAGGCTACAGATGCCCACAGTAAAGCAATGACTTGCTAAATATAAGTCTGCCTACTACCTAGCTTGGGAGAGATGGTCTCTCTTAAGTAGAGGGGTCCCAAACCACAGAAGGCTTTACAGGTAATAGGCAACACTTTCAATGGAGCTGAGAAGGGAATGAATCATGAGTGTGACTTGCCAATACAAGATTTTAGGGCTTTCTGCTTCATCCTGCATGCTGTGAATCTTTGGGTGGTCTGCAAAGACAGAATAGGACCTAGCCAACTGGGAAGGAGGAGCACCAGGCTCAGGAATCCAGCTGCCAAGTCTAGGACCAATTCTATCTTTGAGATTCTATGTAAGACAGAGACCCATTCTCTCATTTATAAGATAAGGGCATATTTTTTGCCCAGTTAAATAAGGGAAAATCATAGGATTTCGACTTGGAAAAGAGATTTCAGAGGCTAAATGGTATTAATCTGTCCCTAAAGAGGAATCTCCTCCATGATATCTTCAACAAGTGGTCAGCCAAGGCCCATTATCTCCCTTATGCCCTGTATATATCTTTTATGTATGTTATTATTTACACATTGTGGACCACTGCATTAGAATGGCAGCTCCTTGCTTGAGGTCAGGGACTCTGTTTTTGTCTTTCTTTGTATCACCAAGTGCTTAATACTGTACCTGGCACATAGTGAATGCTTAATAAATGATTGATGACTGACTGATTGAAAGAGACCATTCTAATTTATAAGAGGGGGAGTTGTTCTTTTTATAAAGTTTTTATTTTTAATTTAAATTAAATTGAAATTTTCAAGTATAAATTCAAAAGTTTTATTTTAAATTTTTATTGCTGCCTTTTGCTTTTGCACCACAATCACTTCAGGCAACCTTAACTATTAGGAAGTTTTCCTTTATACCAAGGTGAAATCTGTTTCTTAGTTATTTCTACCTTTTGCTCTTGGTTCTGTCACCTGGGGACCATGAAGTATGAGTCTTACCTTTCTTCCACCTCATAGTCTTTCACTTTTTTTTCTTTTTTAACCTTTACCTTCTGTCTTAGAACCAATACCATGTATTGGTTATTAAAACTATATTGGTAATAGCATCATGTATTGATTATAAGACAAGAGCAATAAGAGTTAGGCAGTGGGGGTTAAGGAACTTGCTAGGGTCCCACAGCTAGGAAGTATTTGGGGCCAGATTTGAACTCAGGACCTCCTGTCTCCAGGTCTGGCTTTTAGTCCACTGAGTCAACTAGATGCTTGCTGTCATTGATCTTAGTGGATTAAATTACAGTTGTTGGAAATGCAAATCCAGAAGTAACTTCATTCCAGTCTTCACAGGTCTCAGTTTTTAGGATTATTTGGAGGAAGACTAGATCTATGATTTTATCTTGTAGAGGGGATTTGGGAGAGAAGATAGAGAGCCAGTCTTTGAATGAGAAAGACCATGTTTGACCTGTGCTGGGTCATGTGGTCTTGAGCAAATTAGCTTCTTAGTGCCCTGGAAAGCTAAGATTCTAAGCCCAGGATGTGTTAGGAGAGGAAATGTTCATGTTGCTAGTTCACTGAATCAATGAAATCACAGATCTCAATGAAAAAAAAAATATAAGCCAAGTTGAAATACTTACACAATAAGCCCAAGACAACTAAGGAAATGAAAATATGAAGCAGGAGGGTGGTGATGAACCGGAGGATGAACATCATGATCAGAGACAAGGCTGCAAAAATAAGAAGAGAAATCACAGATGCCAACAGTGAGGAGAATGGGGTTGATGTGCATGATGGCCACTGTGACCTCTGGAAGAAGCAGAACCAGCAACTTCATGTGTCCTGTAATATTCCCTGGGGAAGTCTGAATGGTACTAAGTAAGGCTTATGAGAAAGCCCAGCATTGTTAAGAGAGAGATCAATATTTAGTCAATAAACATATTAAATATCTAGTAGGTGCCAGGCAGTATGCTGAGTGCTTAGGTATATGAAATCTTACCCATTCAGGACAAGGAGTCAATTATTTGGAAATATCAGGATTTCGCTGGATTGTAATAGTAGAAATAAGATTTGCTTGACCTAGCGGTGCGATTCTGAGCAAAAAGCTTAACTCCAATTGCCTAACCTCTAGCCATTTTCCTATTTTAGAATTGATACTAAGCCAGAAGGTAAGAATATTAAAAAAAAAAAGATTTGCTGGACCCTGGGGAGCAGATTTGTGTCATATTTGTCTTTGGATCTCTAGGCCTTAAGTATTGCAATGCACATACACACACATGCATATACACACACAAAGTAAGTATTTAAATGTTTGGGTTGAATTAGTAAGACTATGCAGAGAACTAGCTTCTAGTCTTATTTTAAAGTTCAATAGTTCTTTTACTTTCAATTTTATTAATTTCTCCTTTTATTTTTAGGATTTCCAATTTAGTTTTTATCTGGGAATTTTAAATTTGTTCTTTTTCTAGTTTTTTTTTAGTTGCATGTCCAGTTTATTGATTTCCTCCCTCCCTACATTTTCACCTGAGTACTGCTTTGGCTGTATCCCATAAATTTTTGATATGTTGTCCTCATTGTCATTCTCTTCAATGAAACCAATAATTGTTTCTGTGATTTGTTCTTTGACCCACCAGTTTTGAAGAATTAGATTATTTAGTTTCTAATTAATTTTTAATTTGCCTTTCCATGAACCCTACTTACAGAGTTGCAAATTCCAAACTGATTTGGCCTCAATCCTGAAAAGACTGATCTACAATCCTACAATTTTGAATTCTTTTTGCTTCATACAGGAATGAAGGGATGATTGGGAAGGGGCAGGAGAGAGGAGGAGTATTCATTGAAATTTTAGCTACAATTTGTTGCAAGTTTGCCTATTCAACATAAAGAGCAAAATGTAAATTCCCAAAAGGCAGGAATTATTTCCTTTTTGTCTTAAGGGTTCTATCTCTTCATGCCATACCTGGCACACTATATACCCTTAATAAGTGCTGACTGAAATTATTTGAAGATATTTTCCCCAATACAGTAGGAATTCATTTTATTTGACTAATATATCCCAAGATCCTTTAGGTAAGATGAAAATTGTGCATAATAGCAATTATTTAATTAATTAATATTTTATATTATATTATTTGATACGTATTTTTTAGATGAACATACATAGGCACTTTATGGCTTTTCTTAGACTCATCAGAGCTACCATCATCACTACTCTTGTTTTTAGGGGCCATTATTAGTAATTTAATAGCATTAATGAAACAAAGAGAAGCACTGCCATGATGCAGACACAGCTTGTTACAAGCAAGAATTCTAGAGAGAGGCTGATGTGGGAACTAATATTTGGTGCAAAACAATGTAATGACTCACACAAACTCTCCTTAGAGTAAGAATGAGTGTGATTGGGCAAACACTGAGACTTATACACTGTTTGAGAAAATGGTGCCGATTTAGCATATAATTAAAATAGTTTATTTTAGGTATTTTTCTGCTCTTTATTTTTTCAATGGCTATTCATGTATACTTGAATACCTGTATGTTGCTTGTATAAAACAAGGTCCTACTGCACTTCCTGAGGCTGAAGCCCTCTCTAGTCTAGAGCCACTCTAGTTTCCCAGTTTTATTTCTATTACTATTCTTTTTTCTTTTTAAAAATCCTTATCTTCCATCTTAGAATCAATCCTGTGTATTGGTTTCAAGGCAGAAGAGTGATAAAGGCTAGGCAATGGAGGTCAAATGACTTGCACAAGGTCTCATAGCCAGGAAGTGTCTGGAACCAGATTTGAACCTAGGACCTCCTGTCTCTAGTCTTGTCTCTCAAGCCACTGAGTCACCCAGCTGGCCCTCTATTACTATTCTTTTACCCTATTCCCTAGTCAACCTGGATAACTTTCCACCTATAAACCGTTGTGCACAGAGCTCTCTTTGCTCAGTCTGTTTCTTTGGCCTGGAATACCCCCCACCCCTGTCTGCATCTTCTGTGGAATTTATCTTCATCCTTTAAAGACCAATTCCAACAGCACCTCTTCCCAGGAGCCTCCCTTAATCCCCTGCTCCCTACATTGCCCATAATATCTTCCCTCGGCTTCACACAGTGGGTTTGGCAACTATCAAATGCAATTCTCATTGATATTGTGAACTATAGCTATGTATATGGGAGACCATATGCCTCTTCAGGGTGGAAGAGACTAGTTGAAGAAATAAGACTTAGAATCAGGAGGACCTAGATTTGAATCCTTCCCAAGACACTTTCTGATTGTGTGACTCTGGGTCACTGGTCACTTACTTAAACCTCTTTCAGGTACACTTTCCTTAGTTGTAAAATGGGGATAAGAATAGTACCTACCTCCATAGGGTTGTTGAGATAATCTAATGAGATATACAAAGGATCATAGACCCAGAACTAGAAGGGGACTCAGAGGCTTAGTTCAACCCTCTTATTTGACAGATGAAAAAAACGAAGACTTTGAGAGATGAAGGGATTTGCTGAAGGTCTCCCAGGCAGTAAGTGTCAGAGGGAAGGACTTGAACTGAGGTCTTCTAACTCCAAACTAGTGTTCCTTCCATTGTATCATATTTTATAAACCTAAAATGATGTATAAATACTAGTTACCATCATTATCATGTCTGATGTCAATTTAGGACCTTCCTCATCCCCTAGCACAGTGCTGGGAACATGAGGAACTCTGAAAAACATTAAAAAAAATTTTAAACCCCTACCTTCCATCTTAAAATACTGTGTATTGGTTCAAAGGCAGATGAGTGATAAGAATGTAGGCAATAGGAGTTAAGTGACTTGCCCAGGGTCACACAATATCTATCTGAGGCCACATTTGAACCCAGGACCTCCTGTCCCTGGGTCTGTCTCTCAATCCACTGAGCAGTCTAGCTGCCCCTTACAGGAAACCCTTAATAAATGTTTGCTGCTTTGCTCTTTAGCTACATACGTGAAGGGCCCTGGAGTGTTTTAACTTAAGATTTTAGGATTTTTGACATTTTTCAAATATTGCAATGAAAGGCTCAGGCCAAGCCCTGACAGCAAACTGAAATAAAGCAAAGAACCTCAACTCTCCTTTGAAGCCACTCTCATTCTAAGAGGACAGAACACAAGAATGCAGGCATGAAGCTAAATCAAATTTGATAAGCGAGGGAGTGAGCATGCACACAAGCTAGGACCCAATCCAGTTCTAGGCTCCCAGGCATTCGCTTCACCCTTGTAAAAATGAGTCAAATGGAAAATTACCTATTGCGAGGATACAGAGACCAAGGATTGTGTCTTTCCATGACATGATTCCGCTTAGGGTCCGATGGAGGCTGTCCACATCATTGATTAAAACAGATGCAAAGACAGAATAGCACTCAGGGGTTTGAGGGATGCAGCGATTGAACAATGGAAAAGACTTGCTAAAAATTAAAAACATGATAGCAATGCGGTTACAAGTCCTTCCAGTCAGTATGCAAACACACCCAAGAGCTATAGTAATTACTTATCATAACGACCATTTATAGAGTACTTTCTAGGTGATGAGCACAATGTGTTTAGCACTTTACAAACATTTTGATTTGATTCTCACAATGCTGAGAAATAAGTGCTTTTATTATGCCCATTTTACAGTCGAGGAAACTGAGGCAAACAGAAGTCAGTCTTTGCGACTGTATTTAAACTTAAAAAAAAAAAAAAGCCCTAATCTTCTATTTTAAAATCAATACGAAGTATTGGTTCCAAAGCAGAAGAACAGTAAGGGTTAGGTAAATGATATTAAATGACTTGTCCAAGGTCACATAGCTAGGATGTAACAGGCCAGATTTGAACCTAGGACCCCCTACCTCCAAACCTAGCTCTCTATTCACTGAGTCACCTAGCTTCCCCTTGTATTTGAACTCTTGCTCCAGGTCTAGTGTTTTGTCCACTGTGGTACCAACAGTTACCTCCTCCTCCCCAATATCCAACTTCTCATCCCCCAAACACAACCTTATAGAGCAGAGACATGTACAAAAACCATCCAGGTGAACTTGCTCAGTTGTACCAAACATTTTATATTCTAGACATGATGGAGACTAGGTGAGCTGATAGAAACTATCAATTGAAATCAAAGGGAAAGTTGTCTTTCAATGACAACAATAATTATGTTCTTTCCTGGAACAAACCTCCCTGTGATTTCATTGTGTAGTCAGCTCCCTATAAGGAAATGCCCCTGAGCCACGCAGATAATGACCTGTTCCACACTTTATCATCTTAAGAGTTGTGTAGGTACCAAGAGGTTACTTTTGACTTTTTTTGTAACCCCAGCACTTAGCACAATGCCTGGCACATTGCTATAACCCATTCAGTCATGTCTAAATCTTTTTGACCCTATGATAGGTCAGAGCACACCATACCATTCATGGGGTTTTCTTGGATACTGGAGTGTTTTGCCATTTCTTTCTGCTGTAGATTGAGGCACACAGAGGTTAATGACTTCCTTGGTTCATTCACACAGATAATAAGTGTCTTGAACTCTGCTCTTCCAGACTTCAAGCTCAGCACACTGTTTACTAAACCACCTAGATGCTTCTGCACAAAGAAGTCATTTAAGAAATGCTTTTTGATTGACCAACTGACTTCCCAAGGTGTCATATTTGAGACTCAAACTCAAGTCTTCTGATTTTTAAGTGCTCTAGCCTTTTGGGTCCCTTCTAGCCAGCAACTATTTATTCCAAGTTTCCATGATTGGAACCATGTTTCCTGGTGGCAGTAGAGAGGAGTGGAGTGGGGTGGGGTGGAAAAGTGGTGGTGGAACACAATGCAATTATAGCTGTTATAGATCAGAGTACATTAGCAAGACTGCTGGTCTCATTTGAACTTCTGAAGAGGGATAGAGTAGGGACTGGAGACCTTGTAATGAGAAAGATGGTGGAGACTGCCTTGCCATAAAAGGTTCAGCTGAAGACAGTGGTGATGTTTAGCTTGAGATGTCTCATGGAGATCATGGTGCCTGTCCTCAAGTACCTGAAAAAGGCTCTCACACAGAAGGGGGATTAGACTTTTTCAACTTGGCACTAGAGGGCAAAACTAGAAGTTAGGAGTTCAAGTTGCAGAGAAGCAGATTTAGGTTTTATCTAAAGAACAATTTTCCAACTTCCTGGCTACTTCTGGCCATGAGGTGACCCACTGCTGGAAAGACTTGGAGTTCTGGTATGACATAGTAAACCCTGACTTCTTCCTTGGTCCTTCTTCCTCTTCACAGTTGTAGCGAGGGGCAGAATGTTATGGCAGTTAAAAGAAATAGTTTATGGCTTGATTTCAACTTTTCAGGTGAGTTCTAGGTGGGTCTAGAGTTACCTTTAGAGCAGAATGGAGGCAAGAGGAGCATCTTAAGCAGCTTCTCCAGCATCCTTGAAGCAGATATCCACAGACAAGAAAAAGATGATCTTAAGCCTTGTCATTTCACCAGCAGAGTTCTAAGGACAGTGCTGAGGCAAGGTGAAGTATAAAATACCCAATTAGCAGTACTGCATATTGTGTTATATTTTGATGAGGTTTCCCAGAAGGCTATAATAGCCATTTCTGAATGTTTCATTCTGTTTGTTGATGCTTAAGGGCTGCCCTGTGTTTAGCATCCTTTTTGTGTGTAGGAATAAATTGCCTATTTCACATCTGATTGATATCACACTGGGTTCATCTTTTACTCTCCTCCTCGAGGAGACCTAGACATTAGCGATCATCTAAGTTTTTAGCAATTTTTCTCCTAAAGTGCTGATGGGGGGGATATGAAATGAAATTAAGAATGTGAGAAAGGGGATCCTAATATCTCTAACTGGAGATGTCCTCCCAGGATTGAACCCAGTCAAACTGCATGTCTGGGTACAGAACAGAAGTGGTGTACTATCCTAGATCCTGTGAAACCAGAAACAACTCTTCAATACTAGTTCTACCTCCATAGTTTCCCATAAGCTTCCTGGTCCCCTGCCACCTCCCCTATGCCTAGAATGCACCTCTCCTCATTTCGGCCCTTCAGAATCCTTACTGTCCCTCCAAGGCTTGATTTTATGAAACCTTCCTTGATTCTCCTGAGTGTTAGGGCTCTCCTCTCCCTCCTCTCTCAAACTACCTTGCCTTTAACTGTGTATGCATGATATCTCCCCAGGAGAACCGTAAGGTTTTTGGAGGCAGGGAATGATTTGTTTTTGCCTTTATATCCTCAATGACCTGAATATAAGTAGTATTTAATAAGCATTTGATGGACTAAATTAGGAGCCTGGAACATACACAGGCATTTAATGTGTAATCAATTAACGAATGAACAAGGAAGGCAGAGTTTGGCATAAATGATGCTACAGCTGGATTCTCCCTATATTCAAACTGTCTTGTTCTGGTCAGTGGAGTCATTCAGAAAACCCAGGGCACCAGCTTCTCTAACTCACCTGACCTCAAGTCTAGACTGGTCCCATTTTCATGTTAAGCTCATTCCGATCCTAAGGGACACTGGAACGTCTGTAAGCCTGGCTTGGGTGCCATTTTCCATCCTTTCTATCTCATTCTCAGTCATGTCTTTGCCACTAGTCCCCTGATCCACTGTTCTATATGTCTGATCTAACTCCTTTTAGCTTCTTTTTTATTTTCTTCCATCCTATTCAACATCATGAAGACCATCAACATCCTGTGGTCTACAGACTTGGCCAACATCCTGATTTGTTTTGCTTGACTTCCTACATGTCACAAAGGAGGATATCTATTTTGATGAAATATGGGTAGAGAAAGGAGTAGGAGAGAGGATATCCCCCAGAAGGAAACATTTAAAAAATTCACATAAGGCAAAAAAAAAAAAAGCCACAAAACAAACCAGCACTACAGAAGGGGCAGTGAGGTGGCACAGTGAATAGAGCCAGGAAGTATCTAAGGCCAGATTTGAACCCAGGACCTCCCATCTCTAGGCCTGGCTCTCTATCCATTGAGCTACCTAGCTGCCCCCCTGAGGGCACATTTTAAAGAGTTGTTGATATATGCCTAATAGCTAAGCATTTAGCACTTCCTCAGCATGTGCCCATGAAGCACAGGGGTTCTCCCTAACTTTTGCCACAAGTCTGGCTCACCTTATTTTCTGGTCATACATCTCTCCCAAGGGCAGAATTGTTGAGAACTTGGGACTTTCTTTCTGCTCTTCAGAGGGCAAGCTTATCTTTTGTTTCATTGTTTTTAATCACTATGGGTGTTTCTCTGCCAGGGCAGACCCATGAAGCAAGTGCTCTTCCTTGCCTCAGTCTCTAGTGAGAGAGGAAATATCAGAGAATGAAAAGAGGACTAGAAGGACTAGATCAGTTGGCCCAGGAATGAGATGGGAGTCCAAGATGTTTCCTATGTCACTTCTTTTAGGTAAAGTGGAGGAGTTAGGACACAGAAGCCTTCTTGATGATGAGGGAAGATTCATTTTTCTTTCTTTTTACTTAAAAACAAACACCAAAAAACCCTGCCTCCTGTTTTAGAGCCAATATTGGCTTGAAGCCAGAAGAGTGGTAAGGGCTAGGCAATGGGGGATTAAGTGATTTACCCAGAGTCACACAGCGAGGAAGTGTCTGAGGCCAGTTTTGAACCCAGGACTTCCCATTTCCAGGCCTTGCTTTCTATCTACTAAGCCACCTAGCTCCCTCTGAGATTAATTTTTCCCTTTTCTAGAACTTTGATTCACCTTGTCACACATTATCTTTCGAATTGATCCAATGGCATAATTTCAATATTCTCTCATATATGATACCCTGTTCGCTACCAGCCTTATGTTACAGACTATGAGCTTCTCTTCAGCAGGCACTTTTGTCTCTTTAGCAAAGTAGATGGCAAGCACTCAAATCTAGTCTCTTAAGAGGAGGAAGTAGTATTGGTACTGAATTGTTTGGGTCATGTCCATCTCTTTGTGACCCCATTTGGGTTTTCTTGGCAAGATACTAAAGTGGATTATCATTTCCTTCTCCAGCCCATTTTACAGATGAGGAAACTTTGGCAAACAGGATTAAGTAACTTGCCTGGAATCATACAACTAGTAAGTGTCTGAGGTCCTATTTGAACTCATGAAGATGAGTCTTCTTGATTCCAAGCCCAGTGCTCTATCCACTGTACCACATAGCATATTAAGGCAAGAGAAAAACTACCTTGCTCATTTCCACACCAATTCATTTTCCTTTTCAAATTATTCAAACAAAACATTTTGTCAAATTCACTGGGGAATAATTTTCACAATTGCTACCTTCTCCTCTGTGAAAGTTTCCCTGTTTTCCCATTATTAGAGCTCTCCTTTCTCAGTTTTCCCTGTACTATACTTATTTGTGTCCATATGGTATCCCTCGGTAGAATGTAAACTCCTTGAGGGCAGGAATCCCATCATTTGTGTCTTTGTAGTCACCTAGCATGGTGCCTTCCACTTAGCAGTTAGCATGGGATATTCCCAATTTGGAAATTCTCTGCATAATCACGACTGAAGCTCATTTATGACTTAATAGATAAGACCTACAGAGAGTGACACAGAGAAATTATAGCCATCCATTATCTCTCTGGAACCACCTGGAAATGAATCATCTTGCGGTGCTCCTTTCTACTTGGTACTGCTGCTCTCTGCACTCTAGATTTTCAGGGATATACTGAGAAGCTGGTAATAAAGTGAGGGAAAGGCAGGGTCTTGTCTGCAGAGTCCCTAAGGGACCCCGGCACATACAAACCCAGGCTTGTTCACCACATATTTCACAGGGGTCAACACCTACAGATATAGTTCTGACGTGGCCCTGAAGCCTAACTTGGGGAATCCCAATTGGCTCTTCCACATGCACTTGGGGCCTACCATGATCCTTGGCGGAGTTGGAACCTAGAAGCCAGGAATACTGGTGGCTCCTGCAAAAACAGATTATCTAGAAGTATAAGAAACTTGAAAGGAAGAAGAAACTGTGATAGAGAATTCGAGGGGAGCAGTGTCCCCCAGGGCAGGAATGGCCCCAAGGGAGGCACCCCTGGTCCTTCCACAAACAGGTATCTCTCACTAGAAGTTAGGGGCAGAGGCACAGAGAAAAGACTTTTCTTCCAAAGACTTGCTCTGAAAAAGCAAGAACTAGAAGACACTATCTCCTTACCTAATCTTTCCTGGCTCATAATTCCTTGAACCACACCCTCAGAGTTACTTTCCTAGATTCTTTTTTTTTAAGTTTTTTTTTTTTAAAACCCTTACCTTCCGTCTTGGAGTCAATACTGTGTATTGGCTCCAAGGCAGAAGAGCGGTAAGGGCTAGGCAATGGGGGTCAAGTGACTTGCCCAGGGTCACACAGCTGGGAAGTGTCTGACTTTCCTAGATTCTTATTGTGTTCAAATGGTCTGTCTCTAGACTCTAAGTGACCTCATAGACAGAAGTCCATGGAATTTTCTTGGCAAAGGTAATGAAGTGATTTATTATTTCTTTCTCCAATGGGTTCCCATTTTACAGATGAAGAACTGAGGCAAATAAGGAATAAGTGATTTGCCAGGCTCACACAGCGAATAAGTGTCTCAGTGTGGGATTTGATGATTGAAGTTCATTTATGACTTAATAGATAAAACCTAAGGAGAATGACCCAGACAAATTATAGCCACCCATTATATCTCTGGAATTGCCTAGAGATGAATTATCTTGTGGTTTTCATTTCTACTTGGTACTGCCATTCTCTGTCCTCTAGTTTTTCAGGGATACACCGAGAAGCCAGTAATAAAGTGAAAGTCTTCATGACTTGTGCTTTTCAATGCACCAGGTAGCTGCCTCCTAAATTCTTAGCAGTCCTTAATTTTTTACATAAGAGTAGCTGGTGCATGCCCAATTGCCTACCAAATTCTTCTGCCCCCACTTTTACCTGCCCAAATTGATGGTAGGACAGATGAATAAACAATTCCCAGGAGATTCTACAGTAGCAAAATGACCCCCAAACAAAAAAGATCTCAGGAGTTACCAGAGACACATAAAGCATGACTTGCCTAGAGTCACACAGCTAGTAAATGTCAGCATCTAGATTCGAACTCCCAACTCTATCCACTACTGCTCCTCAAATGGGCTCCCTTGATTGTAGTAGATACTTAATAAGTGCCTCCTGATTATGAAACAAAGAATAAACAGAAATCATAATAGCATATAACAAGAAACACTGGTAGGCTGATACAGTATCCAGGAACTACAAACTCAAAGAAAAAACCAGAACTCTAAGTTTCCTGACTCATACCCTTAAAATTGAACGTCTTCCTTAGCACTGGACCCAGAAAGATAGTGTGAGATGGAAAAAAATAGGTACCAGGCTCTTGTGATTATCTGCTGAGCCCTGTTTCCAGTTCTTAATAAAGGGATCTGGTACCTATACAAACCTGGAGGGTGCCCTTGATACTCAAGACTGCTGAAAAGGGTGTATCGGCCATCCTGTGGCCCGATAAAGGAAGAAGAAACAATTAGCTTAGTCAGAGAGAGGTATTTGGAAAATGTCCTTCGCTGCTACAGCCAAACATCTCAAGTTTAATAGCCTCTCAGTCTTGCCAGTGTTAGATCATGATAAGATTTTTACTCTCAAAAAAAGAAAAAAAAAACCCTTAGCAGTACAACCCCAAATAAAACTCCCCACTCCACTTGGGTACAAAAGAGGATGGAATTGTGGGATAATCTTGGTCTCCATCTCCTTCAGTTCAAGAAATGTCGGTCATTCGATAGGCAGGAAACCTGACTTGTTCATCTTGGTCTGCAACTGAAGAGTCAACATCAGGAGACTAAGTGTTTACAGGAGAGCAAAGGTGTCACGGGATAGCAGCGATGCATGATGTATAGCATTCTTTGTGCCAGCATGGAATTAGATGGCATAATTCATTCCTTTGGCAAGATATCCACCTGGACTTTGACCATTAGTTTTGTTTTGAATTAAAATAGCCAATTCTAACTAGCAGAAAAAGCTTTTATATACACATTATATGTCTTAGCAGATAGAATGCTGAAAAGGCTATTTCTGAATTGCACCCCACCTACTTACTAGACTGGGGGATGCTGGGTGAGTCACTTTGTCTCTATGAGACTCAGTTTTCTCTTCTGTAAAATGGAGATAGCATCTATCCAATAGGGTTTTTGTTAGGATCAGATGAGATAACATGTTAAACACTTTTGCAAACATTAAAATACTATACAGGGGGCAGTTGGGTGGCTCAGTGGATGGAGAGCCAGGCCTGGAGATGGCAGGTCTTGGGTCTGAATCTGACCTCAGACACTTACTGGCTGTGTGACCTTGGGCAAGTCACTTAAACCCCATTACCTAGTCCTTACTGCTTTTCTGCCTTGGAACCAATACTTAGCATTGATTCTATTATGGAAGGTCAGGGTTCTAAAAAAAATCCCAACAACTATACAGATGAGAGTAGTAAACACAACTCTGTTTGAAAAAAGAAAAGCAAGCCAAAGGCTGTCATTTAGTCGTTAACTTGTGTCCAACTCTTCATGGCCATAGTAATCCATGGTTTTTTGTTTTTTGCAAGGATACCAGAGTGGTTTGCCATTTCCTTCTCCAGTGGATCTTTCTGTCAGGCAATAACTTGCCCAGGGTTACATAGCTAGCAAGTGTCTGAGGCTGGATTAGAACTCAGGTTTTCCTGACTCTAGGTCCAGCACTTTATACACTGAGATACTTAGCTTCTTCTTAAGCATACAGAAGTTAAGTGGCTTGCCCAAGGTCACACAGCTAGGAAATATCTGAGGCTAGATTTGAATGAAAGTCTTCCTGACTCTGGGTCTAGTACTTTTTTCTTGATTTTTAAAAAACCTTTACCATTGATCTTAGAGAACCAGCCTAGTGAGAGAGGTCATTGCTAAAAGGTTCACCACCAAGTAATGAATAGTTTTGGCCACAGCAACTCAAGAAAACCATTTCCTAAGGTATTTTGTGGTTGGAATATGTAAGCAGAGTAAAGACAATGGTGAAATCACAGATCTTTATTTTTTTTAATCCTTTACCGGCTGTCTTAGAGTAAATACTAAATATTGGTTCCAAGCAGAAGAGCAATAAAGGCTAGGCAATGGCGATAAGTGACTAACCCAGGGTCACCCAGCTAGGAAGTATCTGAGGCCACATTTGAACCCAGGACCTTCTTTCTCCATGCCTGGCTCTCAATCCACTGAATTGCCCTCAGGGTCCAGTACTTTTAACCACTGAACCACTGCGGCCTCTAAGCCAAAGGTGATTCTCTCTAAGTTGCCTGTAAATTGCAGAATTAATTTTCATCTGTATTGATCATGGAAGTTCTTGACTGGGATCTCCATAGGCAGAGGAAATCACAGAATCAGGCAGAGCAAAGAGAGCCCCAATCAGTAGCACTTCAGAGAATTGGTTGAGGACAAGAAGCAAACACATTTATGAATTATCATTGATTTGTTTTATTTTATCCTGCTAAATGCTAATGGTTTTGATTAGAGATCATTCCTCATTTTTGGTAGTTTTGGGTGATGTGCTTAAGTTTATAACAAAATAAATAAACGAAAATAAAAATGCAAGGGCATTGCCCCAAAGCCTCCTGTTGTGTTCAGATCCCATTTACAGTGAGAAGAGCAAGTTCAGTTAGTCCTGGTTAAGTTCCAACTTCAAAAATTCCATTCTCCTTCAATTACTTCAGCACTTTCAGTTACAAGCAGCACTGTTTTTACTTCCTTGTCTTCAGCCATTGTATAACTTTACTGTGAGCTCTTAAAAGACTTGCTGTTTTCTTCTCCAGTATGGCTATATTTCACCAATGTATGTTTGACATCCCAGAGAAAACTCAGATCTTTTAGAAGATGACATTTCTGAGAAATGGCGTGGATTACTCTCCTCTCCAACAGCTCTCCCCATCTTTTGAATTTATGGAGGACAAATGGTGCTTACTTTAGAAGGAATAGCACAAGAACAACTCTAGTCACCTTTGACCTCAATCCTATTGAAAGTTGACTTGAATTTTTATTGAACATCGATGAAGTGCTTGGTCTTGCCATTTTTTCCTTTGGAGTATTGATATTTCTCAAGTATTTCACACAAATGGAGTAAAGAGACATTTTTAGCTATTATGGGGGCAAGAGAAGGGTAAGATCACTGCTCAGGATACATAGGATAAGGACATCAGATTGAGAGAAGGCAGAACTCTTCAACTTATATTTTTGTTTCTGTTCTTTCTGACAAGATGAATGGCTTTTGGATCGAAAAAGACAGAACAAAAGCGACTAACAGTGTTGAAACCCCAAATGAATGGGGAGCTAATAAGAGAAGACTTGACTGCCTTGAATGACTTCAAGAAACCAGGCACAAATGATTTATATCCCCAAGGACCCCCAAACCTGGTAGATAGGATTACTGAACCACTAGAAGTGATCTTTGAAAGACTATGGAAATTGTTTCATGGTAGGAATGGGACAATGCAAAGGGAAGAATATATATCTAGATCTGTCTGAAATGCAAAAACAAAAGGCATTAATAAATATTTTTTTAAAAAAGAAAGAAATATTATGGAGAATGGAAGAGATGTCACAGGATTGGAAGGGGAAAATACATTATGCTTTTAACATAAAAAAGAGTAAAATCTTCATACCTTGGATCAATGCACTAGCCTTTGATTCCAGGGAAAATTTAAAAATGTTATTAAAGGGATGGTTAATGAACACCTAGAAAAGGAAGCAGTGATCATAAAGTGCCCACATGATGATCTTCATGGGGAATGTTATGTTTCCTTTTTTGACATGTTTTCTTGATTGGATTATGGGAATGTTACAATTGTTTAGCTAAATTTGAGCAAAGTATTTGAAATTGAGAAGTAGCATGACATAGTAGATAGAACAGTGTTAAGACCACTGAACCATGAAGACCTAAATTCAGATCCTGCCTAAAATTCATACTGATAATTAACCTCTACTAATTTAACCTCTTAGGGCTCCAAGCAATTTTCTAAGACTCTAAGTTGCAGAGAAGGATGATGTCTTGTCTTGGTGGAGAAAGTTTCACTTTCTGGAATTACATTTAAAAAATCACAGATCCATTCTCTACCACTATTTGTCATGGACAAAAGTTATCCTTGTGGATAAGATGAAGAACTTTGCCACCCACAGAAAGCAACAAGGCTCCCTGAGGAAAAGATAGGAGGCAGTGTGCAAGAGATAAGTCAAACCTTGACCACTATCTCCCCTCAGACTCTAGTGGAAACAATCCAGGACCCTGAACCTAAGAGTTTGGGGAACAATAATGTCTCCTGAACTTCTGTCTCTCAACAGCCATCATTGAGGGGAGAAATCATTGTAAAAATGGGGTTCACTTTCCTCATTATCAACTGCTTCCAAAAGGTGTTTAAGTGAAAGAGCCTTGAGAATGGCAGCATCCTCTACCACTGGTCCTACTTCTAGCTCAGCCCTCATAACCATCCTTTAGGGAAGCAACTCCTATTGATGAAAGGCCAGTCATCTTCACCAAATGGCAACCAACTGCCATTTGTAGGGCAGGTAAGCCAACCTAGTTGAAGCAAAGCTACAAGGCCCTTTGAAGGAGAGACAGGAGTCAGGCCGGTAGAATTCGACCCTCACCATGATCACCATCCCTCCTCAGACCCCAAAGTACCCAGCTCAGGACTTTGAGCCCAAGACCCTTTTTAATAGTAATGCTTCCCAATCAGTGTCCACAGCTATTATCTTGGAAAGTAGTCCCTGTGGAAAGGCAGTCTTCCAATCACTCCTACAGAGGTTATAGCACATCTATTAGAGACCCCGAAAAGAAAGTGCTTGTCCCCAAAGTCCTAGGCATTGTCAGATGGTTCAATAGTAAGAAAACCCATGATTCTTCAGTGGAAATAACACTGAAGAAGCATTATCATCTGATTTGCCACTGCAACACAATGACATGGGTCTCTTCCATCTGACTTGGAGCCGATGCCTTCCAGATAGGTTGTCTCCTCAATTAGAATATGAGCTCTTTGGCAGTGGGAACTATCTTAATTTTCTGTATCTTCAATACTTAGCACAGTGCTTAATAAATACTTCTTTGATTTATTCCTAGGTGCTAGGTTTGGTGAGTTCAATTTACTAAATTCACTTCAATTTGGTGAATTCAAAACTAGTTGCCTCTGTGTAAAGGGAACCCCTTCCTTCCAGCATCATGAACTTTCTGCTCATCCAAGCCAGCCCTAGGAGCATAACCCAGAAGACAGGGTTACAAGTCTGGGTCAGAGAAACTTTGATTGGTTCCTGAGATGTGTTAGACCTGCACAGAGGGAAAGGAAGTGATGTGGAGAAGAGGGACTTTTTGAGCTGGAGTGTTGGGTTAGAATCTTGCTTTTTCTCTGGAGATTTTTGGCTGGGAGCTTATCTGTGATTTGGCGTTGGTGGTTGGGATAGAAGACATTCTTGTGGGCTGATAAGATTAGGGTGGCAGGCTAGGAGATATTTTTTTCTATTTCCTTTCCTCCTTATTTCTTTCTTATGTATTAAAATTAAATTGTTAAAAGCTACTCTCATCCTTGTGACTCAAGAGTTAATTATTTTTATAAACAGTGACCACAATAATCTTTTGTTTAACTAATATATTTCCAAACAAATTTCTAAATATTATATTTATTAAATTTGAAATAATATTAATTTTTCAATATTAACACCTCACAGGAACCAGAGAGCAGTAAAAAAATTGCTTGACGTCAGGTTGGAAGGAGCTCTCTGATGGAGTATTCCAGGAATTGGTGCTTAACTCAGAACTGTTAAAATGGAATGCTTTTTTGAGTGCCTTGGATGAAGGCAGAGGTGGCCTGCTTATTGAACTTTGCAATGATGCAAAGCTGAAAGAGATAGCCAATACCCTAGATGATGGTGTCAGGATCCAAAAGGATCTCAACAGGTCAGACTGACTAATAAAGATGAAATTTAATAAAGACCAATAATTATTCAGGCCTTCCAGTTGTGTCCAACTCTTCATGACCTTATTTCTTGGCAAAGACACTGGAGTGATTTGCCATTTCCTTCTCTAGCTCATTTTCACAGATGAAGAAACTGAGGCAAATAGGGTTAAGTGACTTATCCAGTATCACATAGCTAGTCAATATCTGAGGCTAGATTTGAAATTAGTTTTTCCTGACTCTAGACCTGGTGCTCCATCCACTGTGCTAGCTAGCTGCCCTACAGAATATTAAACTTGGATTCAAAAAACAGCTTCACAAATACAAGTTGTGGGAGGAGGGTACATAATAGTTCATTAGAAAAAGATCTGGGCAGGCAGGTAGGTGACTCAGTGGGTTGAGAGCCAGGCCTAAATATGGGAGGTTCTGGGTTCTGATCTGGGCAAGTCACTTAATTCCCATTGTCTATCTCTTATAGCTCTTCTGCTTTGGAACCAATACTGAGCATTGATCCTAAGATGGAAGGTAATGGTTTAAAAAAAAATCTGGAGTTTTGGTGGATTGCAAACTTAATGTGAGTCAACAGTATATCTTGATGGATCTTTGATTTTAGTGATGTGAGTATGCTATTCATTCCTAATATTGTGTATTTCTTTTCTCTCTCTTCCCATAATCCTTTTCTTTTCCCTCAATCATTTCTATATAATCCTCCATAGTAGAGTGTCAAACTTGGGCCCTGGCTCTATTCAGCTCACAAAACTCTACACTACATTGTAGATCTTCCTAGTAATCTTCTACGATTTCATGGATTCCAGTGAAGCATTTGGGCTTCCGAACTGTTGTCCCTTACTTTTTTTCTTTAAAACCCTTACCTTCTGTTTTAGCAACAATTCTGAGACAGAAGACAGAAGATTGGCAAAGGATGGGCCAATGGGGTTAAGTGACTTGCTCATGGCCACATAGCTAGGAAGTATCAGAGGCCAGATTTGAACTCAGGACCTCCCAACTTCAGGCCTGGCACTAAATCCACTGTGTCACCTTGCTGCCATCCTTTGCTATTGCTACAAGACTGGCCTCCTTCCTTTTCTGAACATACAAGACCTGGTTGATATCTTTCATGCTGTTTCTGTCCTTACGTGATAATGGGTTCAATCTTACAACTGACTTATTCTCCCCATACATCTTTCTTTTGCTCACTGGGTCAGTTCCAGTTATAATTATTCTGAGATTATGTTGTTCCATGATTCCTTGCCATGGGAACTGGCAGCACAGGAAGAAGAGAACGGCTAGAGATGGACTTTGGGGAAGTAGGGAGAGGCAGCCTGGAATCCCAGAAGCACTGAGTAGTCTCTTAAATGCTGCTCTGCTATTATTCAGTTTGGGGCATTATTCACTGTCCATCTGTAGCATCTGGTCAAGATACAGATATTGATGGATTAACACAGTGGGCTGCTTATCTTATAAAGGCAGCCAATTGGCTTAGTAGATAGAGCACTGAATTTGGAGACAGGAAGACCTGAATTAAATCTTGCCTCAGACACTTACTAGTAGTGTGCCTCTTGGATAAAATAAATCGCTGTACCTTTTCAGTGACTCAGTTTTCTCAACTGTAAAATGGGATGTCTTCTGAAACTTTTAACTGATAATCTTACAAAGTTAAATTTCAAGGTTAAATGACTTGTACAGGGTCATGCTGTCACTGACTGTGTTTTAGCAGCAGGATTTGAATCTAGCTTTTCTTTATTCTAAGGCCAATCCTTTATCACTAATAATAATAATAATGATAATTACTCATGTTTATATAGCACTCACTATGTGCCAGGCACTATGCTAATATCCATACTTGAGATATTCAGTCATTCTCAGTCATGTCCAACTCTTCATGACCCTATTTGGGGACTGGTTTGTCATTTCCTTCTCCAGCTCATTTTACAGATGAGGAAACCGAGGCAAGCAAGGTTAAATGACTTTGTCCAGGGACACACAGCAAAGATACCAGAGTGGTTTGCCATTTCATTCTCCAGCTCATTTTACATATGATAAAGAAACTGAGGCAAAGGATAAGTGCATTGTCCAATGACACTCAGCTGGTAAGTATCTGAGGCCAGATGAGTCTTCTTGACTGCAGGTCAGGTGCTCTGTCCATGGTGCCACCTACCTGCCCATTATACTATATTCCAATATCTCTATTTTATAGTCTGACCACCAGATTCTATACCTCTTGGTCTGACCATCACAGACTCACGTTACCCATTTAGCTTTTGATTTTTCCAGTGAGCACTGCTTGGCCATTCTCCCCTTCTGAAAAAGTTTTTACTGAGCCTTTTCACAATAATTTCCTGACCTACCATCTACGATTCTCCAACTGAACTCTTTTGTAACAAAAAGCTGATCTCTTTTGATTGATTGCAGATCTAAGACTTAAGTGAAGCAATAACATATTAATGATGTTATCATGAAATAACATTGTTCAAGGTAACTGTATACAGGGTGTGCCTGTAAACAAAGTAGCCTTGAACAGACAATAAATATAGCATTTCAGCCAGCACACTCTCAGAGGGGAGTGGGGAAGTGGTTCTCTTGTTCCTGCCCCAGCTCCAAGGAGGTGGTCACAGGCACAGTGGGGAGGACTTGATCACCTTCTCCCCTATATTACCCTGAGTTAGCCAGTGTCCTGCTGCTTGGTGGTTTGCCTTAATTCCTCTTAGCTTCCTCGCTGGGTGAATTTAGGCTTGAAACTTGAACTCAGTTCCCTAAATTGCAAAATTTTTGTTTTGATTGTTCCTTGCACTGTGGAACTTTTGTTGTTATCATCATTTCACTTTTTCCTAAGGGAAGGGAACATATCTCGTTGTATCTTTTCAAAGTATCTAGCTGGCATTCAAGGACTATTGTAGTGTGGCAGTTCTCAAATGTGGTCCTCAAGGTAAAAACAATTTTCATAATAATGTTCTCGTTCAGTCCTGTTTGAGGCTCTGGGACCCCATTTTGGGTTTTCTTGGCAAAGATATTGGAGTGGTTTGACATTTCCTTCTCTGGCTCATTTTACAGATGAAGAAACTGAGGCCAACAGGATTAAGTGACTTGCCCAGGATCACACAAGTGTCTGAGGTCATATTTGAACTCATGATGATGAGTCTTCTTGACTCCAGGCCTGGGACTTTAACCCCTATGTCACCTAGCTGCCCTTTTATAATATTAAGATGCTATTAAAACAATCTTTCCTTTTCCAACCACCTATCTGATTGACCCCTGGTGAACTAGGGCTTTGCTCACCCAGCATGTGAAGACAGTTTTGGCGGAACAGGCGGAAGAAACCAACAAGAAGGCTCAACGGCTGAGATGGAGATACAGCAAGGCACAGTGGAGTGCTTAGGGCATGTTGGAGCACAAAGGACAACACGGCCACCCAATGCAGCTGAGGAAGTCTCCAGGTGTAATGATTTTTTGTGCCACTGGACCCAGGCTTCCAACACTGAGAGAGTGGGACTGTCTCTATGCACCGACTTTTCCACTTAAATCTCTTTCACGCACAAGTATCTTTGTGCACACATGCACAAAGACAACTTGCATTCTCGGCTTCCGAGAGACTACTACCATCTGATTGAAGTTAGATTTTTTTTATGTATTTCAACTAAAACAACAGATTGCAACACAATTCACAAATAAATATAAGAATCCAGATGTCTTCTATTAGGGCGGAGATTAAAGAAAATTGCAAAAATATATAAAACAATACTTCTCTTCTCATTAAATTATTTTTTGTTCCAGAAACAATACTTTCATAACAATATGCTATTTATAGATAACATCATGGGATTTATAATGTCTATTTTAAAACAAATTAATACCTAAATATTTACATTTGAAACAGTTTTAATTTCCAAGATGGGAAATACAAACAGAGAGAATTCATATAAACCAAAGTTCTTTGAGGTTCCCAATTTTTGGGGGTGTAAAGTAGGCCTGAGATTAAAATAATTGAGAATTGCTGTTCTAGCATAATGGAAATAGATTAGGAATCTAGTCCACCAAAGCCCTAGATTTTCATCTCGTAGTATGACCTTGGATAAGTCACTTCTTCATTTTTTATCTCATTTTATGCATTTGTAAAATGAGGAGATGGACTAGGTCAGAGATGTCACACATCTGTCCCCAACATTCCCAAGTGGAACTCAAACCAGATTAAAATGTAATTGGGAATTATTTAACAAAATAAATAAAAATACAATAAAATGAGATAACATGTGATTTTCTAAGTTTTCTAAGTCAAAATATAGCCTGAAGGGATTCTTGTGTATGGTTTAGTGGCTCCATTTTTATCTGAGTTTGGCATCCCTTGAAATATAAATTCAGAAATACTATTTAAGCCTTGTGCTGGCTTTGGAGAAAGAGGAACTAAAAGTGAATTATTCCTTTTTTTTTTTTTAAACTTAACTTTACCTTCTATCTTGGAATCAATACTGTCTATTGGTTCCAAGGCAAAAGAGGGGTAAGAGCTAGGTAATGGGAGTTAAGTGACTTGCCCAGGGTCACACAGCTGGGAAGTGTTTGAAGTCAGATTTGAACCCATGAGTTCTAGTCTCCAAGCCTGGATCTCTATCCACTGAGCTACCTAATTGTCCCCAAACTGAATTACTTTGGTGACTTTAGGTAAATCAATCAATAAGCTGAATCTCTTTAGACTTCAGATACATCTATAAAATCAGGAGCTGGACCCTCTCTGCCCCTCCTAGCCCTAAACCGAGTATACTCTGATTCCTTCCACTCTAATGGGCTGTGACTCCATGGGCAGTGTCCTACCTTGGTGGAATGGGTAGCCTGGGACACAACGAAGCAGCACTTAGATTCTGAGTGTAGTTTGCAAAATTCAAGTTATAAACACAAAGGAAGGAACCTAAAAGTACAAAAATAGAGAATCTGATGAGTTTGATGGGTTCTGGGAGATTATCTATATTTCTAGGATTTAGCCTGACCACTGCCCAGCAGGAAATCCTCTCTATAATAGCTCAAGTAGTCTAAACAGTGTCAAAGCCCTCCTTCGGAGACATTTATTACCTGTTTACTGATCTGTGGGTGAAACAGAGTGAGTGAGTGAACCTGAGCTAGGAAGAAGGCTGGGGATTATTGGAATGATTGTGGCTCTGAATCACAAAGAGATGTCCCTTCTGCCTACGGCTCTCTCATTGAAGCTGATTTCTTACATGACCCTGCAGCAGTGGCAGGTAGTATGGTACATTCTTGTAGTGCTAGGAATAAGATTCAGTATGAATTCTGCCTTTTAGAGTAGAGTCTTCATGTTTGTTCATATTTGAGTTTGTTTCATAAAGAGAGTTACATTTGGGACAGAGTTTGAGTTCTTGGTCCTATTTGCTTTGTTTTAGAAACACTGCTCTTCTGTGCAGTAGAAAGAATGCTATATTTCAAGTTGGAAACGTGGCTAACAGTGGTTATTTGTTTTAAAAAAAAGATCTGAAGATATTAGTGGACTGCAAAATTCATGAGAGGTGGTACAATTCTGCTACAGACAGTGGAGCCCTTGTATGCTTGGGGATGTGTTCCAACACCTACCTCAGATGGTTGAAACCAGATATAATAGGCAAGCACCTGATGACCCCCAAATATACACACTTTCTCTCCCTATTTCTGCCCCTTGGCTCGGTGCTCTAATTCCTGCCCCCCTCCCCGAAAAAAAAACCCTAAAAAAGTGCAAGTAGAAGCAGAAGAGACTGCAGCTCAGGGCAGAATACTGCTATAGGGAGACCTGCAGGGTTTGAGTTGAACTTAGATAACTGAAACCTGGGGAAAACAAAATAAATTAACTTACTTCCTTCTGTTCCCTTCCTTGATCATTTGTAAATCAGCCACATGTCTTGCACTGGCCTACAAGTTGCATGGTGGCATTTTTCATGGGAGAAAAATATCCTCCAGCCTCAAACACATACAAAGCAGGTAATGTTTCAGATAAATTCAGATACACCTGGATGACACTGAACAAACTGTAGAGAAACCTATCACTTCTATTATTCAATGCCAGGGAACCCTAGCAAGGAAGGAAAACACCCCATCTCATGAAGATAACTGCATGCCATACTTGGTAAGTTTCAGATGGGCAGGGGAAGGGAAGTGCCAGTCTGGGCTGTCTGATTCCTACCATTGTTCTTGGCAAAGAGCTGGACATCTTCTAGAGTGTCTAGTTGTTGTTCAGGACAGCTAGATACACAGAGAGCGATGGAATTGATTTGAAGATCTTTGAGTTCCAGGTAACAGGAATTCATAAAGAATACATGCCTAGAGAGAAGACAAAAGAGAAGTATGTTTTAGGTCATATTTCTTGTTAATTTTTAACTGGAGCCTTTAGAGTATTTTATAGCAGAAAGCATGTTAGTCTTGGAATCTGAAAAGATGGGTTCAAATCCTAGCCATGGCACTTACTACCTGTGTGATCTCTAGATGACTCTTCTCTCCCCAATATTAAGGTACTTACATTAAAGCAAATGTAGGAACAATACATTTATGTTATATTATGTTACATTATATGTACATAATAAATATAGAAAATATTTAATAAATAAAATAAAATATATATAAAAAGTAAACTTAGATCATGTTCTTCTGTCAATGCTTTCAGTATCTCTTTGGAAGAATGGGTACCCCCTTAGAGTAATCTACCAAAAAGGCACATGACTGAAGAAAATCCATGTCCTTGAGTGGGGGGTATTCTAAAGTTCCATTCTGCTCTTAAGCTATGAGTCTATCACCTCTACACTGACCACCCAACAAGAGTATTAGTAAAGTTCATATGGCCCTAACAAACATTCCTATTCCTTCCAATTTAGCATCTTCACAGAGATATTTATATTTGTGTATCTATGGATTTGGATTTGTAAGTGGGTTAGACTAGAAAAGGCCACTAGGTGACCATGCAGTTGACAGAGCACCAGTCCTAGAGTTAGAAAAATCTGAGTTCAAATCCATCCGCAGCTACTCACTAGTTGTGTGACCCTGGGTAATTAATTTAATCCTTATTTAGTTCAGACCTCTAAAATGGAGATAACAACAGCATCTATCTCCTAAGGCTGCTTTGAGGATCAAATGAGTAATATTTGTAAAGTTCTTGTCACAGTGCCTGGTATAGAGTAGTCCATTAATAAATGCTTGTTTCCTTCTATTTAGATCAGTGATGGAGAACCTTTTAAAGACTAACTGCCCAAACTGTACCCTCATGAGGCATGTGAGTTAAGCCCTTCCTTACCCCAGGCATGGGAGGGAAGAAGCACTCCCACTGAGTTGAAGGGTAGAGGGACAGGTTATGTTCTTAGGCATGGTGGAGAGGAGGAAGGGAGCAGCCTACTCCAGCACATGTGCCATAGGTTCTCCAGCATGGACCTAGATGATCACTAAGATCCCTTTTGGCCCCATGAGTCTGTGATCCAGAGTGGAAGTAGCTGTTAAATGGATCATGGGTAGTTTGTGGTCAGTTGTCTAAAATATACTTCTATATGGACTACTTTTCACTCTCACTGGAATGAAATCCTGTGAGTGGGGATCATTTCATTCTTTAAGCTGTGTCTTGAATACCTAACACATAACAGATGCTTAATCAATAAAATAAAATCAAGCTTAACAAATACTTGTTGATTGCTGAAAATAAATGATAGAGGAAGCATGAAGGTTAAAGTAAGGACAACCTTCAAGTCTTGCCTCTTACACAGACTAATAATGTGACTGGAGGGAAGATAGAGGGGAGGGAATACTTCTCCTGTAAGTAAGTGCCTCCCTGGCAAATCTTGAAAACCATAAATTATAACTGAGTGGCTGCTCTGTGTCTGGAGAGGGAGTTTCCATGCTGGCAGTTCCCCACATAAATGAGATCACAGGTCCCAAACTAAAACAAAATATATTTTAAACCTGAGTGGGTGCAAGTAAACATTCACATAATAATGTTCTGTAGAGGGGAAAGCTGGGGTTGGAAGGTATAGGAAGGGGGCAGAGAGGAACAACAGCCTCATTCCTCTTGCATAAGGACACATGAACAAATACATAAACATTTTGGTCAGGGAAGCACCACATATGGCACTCTCATACCCACATTCAAAAGACTTTTGGAGCTACATTTGGGGATTGTTCTAGGTAGAGCAAAGTTCACATGATTGGGCCTGGGCATTCTCCTTCTCCACTGGGCTCTTTTCTTCTCCCTCTCTCCCTCCCACTTCTGAACTGACAACTGGGATGGAGAAGTCTCAAAACCATCACCAAACAGACCTTCCCTTTTGCCTACTAGGATACTTGGGTCTCCAATCTATTAAAACAAAAAACTTCAAAAACAACTCTTTTCCATGATTCCCTTCTCTGTCTCCCTACGCTATCACCTCTTCTTCCTTTTATTGCCAAAAAATTCTAGAAAAAGTAGTTGATACTTATATTAGCTTCCTCAACTTCTTAAAATATAATTTTCTCCCTCATTTCTCCACCCCCTAATTTGGGTTTTTGTCTTCAGTTTCCTGAAACTGTTCTTTCCCGGGTCACCAATAGCTTCCTAATTCTCCAAACAAGCAGTCCCTTCATGAGCTCTTTTGACCAGCGAGTGAGTTTAAGTGCTGGAGTTGGAGTCAGGAAGACCCAAATTCAAATCTTTCCTCAGAAACTTACAAGTTATGTGACCTAAGACTTAATTTCTTTCATCCTCAGTTTCTTTATTTGGACTTGGCTTCTAAGGTCCCTTCTAGTTCTTAATCTATGCTCCTTTGTCTCTTCTCATAGGACTTAGTCCCATGGACTACTTATGAATCCTTCTTCTTTTTCCTTTTATGACATATCTTTCATGTGGTCTTTCTGCCCCGTCCCCTGCTTTTTGATTTATTTCTCTGGTTGTTCTTTCTCTTACCATCCATGGACATCCCCAAATTTCTTTCACTTTCTTTTTATCTCTATTCCCTTCCTCCTCCCTCCTTTTAAAGACTTTCTTCTCTTCTATCTATATTATCTTTTGGGGAAATCTAATTCAGGCCCCTGGTTGTTTATTCTCAAGACTCTCAAAACTCCATCTTTACTCAAACTCTCCAATGAACTCTAGCTTCATTTTCCAAGTTTGGACTGAATATTACCATCTTCACTTGGGTGTCCCTTTGATACTTCAAATTTATTGTGTCCAAAACAGAAGTCATCTTCTCACCTTGAAAGGCTGTCATTTATAAGCGAGATTAGACTTTATCGATTTGGCCCCAAAGGGCAGAACAGGAAAAACTTTTTAACAATGAGAACTATCCCAAAGTGGAATGTATTGCCTTGGGATAGAGTGCATTTTCCATCAGCAGAGGACTTTAAGCAAACAGAGCATGATCACTTCTTGGGGTATTGTTGTAGAGGCCTGCCTTTTGGGGCATAGGTTAGACTAAACAATGATGGAGATCCCTTCCAATTATAGTGTACCTCCTGATTTTTCCATTTCTGTTGATGGCACCACCAACCTCCTAGTCACATAAGTCCCATATCTCAAATTTATCTTTGGTTCTTCTCCCTCCCTTATCCTCACAACTAAATCAGCTGGAAGGGCTTCTGGATTCCACTTTGATAATCTTTCTCCTATCTGTCTACTCTTTTACATCTCTCCTATAACTTCTCTAGTTCAGGTCTTCATCACTGTTCTAAAAGAGTACAGCAAAAAATGGCTTCCTAATTAGGCTATCTCTAATCTTTCCCTTATAGGTATCTAAGTAAACAATAGACTGTAGACAGAGTACCCAGCCTATAATCAGGGAGATTCATCTTCCTGAATTCAAATCTGACCTCAGACATTTACAGCTGTGTGACTCTGGGCAAGTTATTTAACCTTGTTGGCCTTAGTTTCCTCATCTGTAAAATGGGCTGAAGAAGAAAATGGCAAACCACTCCAGTATCTTTGCTAAGAAAATACTAAATGGGGTTGCTAAGAATTGGAAACCACCAATGAAATGGCTTGAAACAACAACAACAATTTTTCCCTTCTCCAATCTGTTTTTGAAATTACTGCTACAATAATTTTTTTTCAGTACACAGATCTGATCACACTATTTTCTGTACCCAAGTGTTAGTGGGGAATAAAATGGAAAGTCCTTAACTTGACATTCAAAGCCCTCTACAATTGGAGCCAACCTTCCTTTCTTGCTTTATTACCTGCTCTTCTCACCAGACTAGACATGTTCTCTCCCTGTTTTGTGTCTAGAAAAAACTTGCCCATATTCTACTGTTTGTTGAAATCATTCTCTTTCTTCTCAAACATTATCTCTTCTATGAAGAAGCCTGCCTCAATATTTCCCTCAACCTCTCCTTTGTATCTACTTATAGTCTCCTAGTATTAGAGTTGTTTGTCTAGTTGTCTCATCTCCCTCCGCCTCTTTGAAGGCAAAGACTGTCTAGCCAAATGGGCTACCTTGGAAGGTTCCCCATTCTTAGGAGTCTTCCTGTAGTCTGCTGACAAGCTTTTCAGGGCTATTGTTATTATTATCATGCTCCTCATAGGGTATCTTGGGTCTCATAATGGGGGTTCCTTTCTGGATATGGATTGGGTTTGGACAAGATGGCTGCTGAAATCTTTTCTTACACTGAAATTCCAATTTGTTTTTGCCTAGTAGGTGCTTAATTTGTGTTTGCTGAGTCGTTCAATTAAACATATAGGCTGCTGACTCTGGGGTCAGAGGACCTAGATTCAGATCTAAAAATTAGTACCTGGGTTACATTTGGCAAAACACTGAACCACCATGGACCTCAGTTTCAAATTCTACAAACGGAGGAGATTAGATTAGAGGCCATCTAAAGTTCCAGGCAAGTCTAGATCTATAATTCCATGATGTATAATTAGAGATAGGTGACCTAGTGGATAGAATGATGAGCTTGGAGTCTGGAAGAGCTAAATTCAAATCCAGCCTTAAGACCTACTAGCTGAGTGGTGTTGTTCAGTCATGTCTAATTTTTTGTAATCTCATTTGAGGTTTTCTTGACAAAGATAATGGAGTGGTTTGCCAATTCCTTCTCACTCATTTTACTGATGAGGAAATTGAGGCTAACAGGGTTAAGTGACTTCCCCAGGGTCACCCAGCTAACAAGATTTTGAGGCCACATTTGAACTTGATTCTTCCTGATTCCAAGCCTGGGGCTTTATCCATTGCATCACCTATCTGTGGGACCCTGGGCAAAACACTTTATCTTCATTTACTGCATTTTCCTCAACTGTGAATCGGGGAATAATATAGCTCCTATCCTGAAGGATTGTTTTAAGGATCAAATGAGATAATACTTATAAAGTGCTTAACACAGTGCCTGGCACATAGTAGGCACTATATACAGTGATTCCTCACCTATCATGGGAATGACATTCCAGAGGCCCCTGCAATAGGTGAAAATCTGTGAAGTAGAGGCGTTATATTTATTTGGTTATTTACATATATTTTAAGGTTTTATAAACCCTTCCCATTCTCCTATAAACCTTTTCCATACTCTTATTAACCTACAGTCACTGAGCCAATCAGCTCCCAGGATACAGAACACAGTGCTATGGTTGGTCAACTTTCATTCCATCAGCCAATAGTGTGCCATAAGTGTAATTCAGTGATACAGAATTAGATTAAAAAAAAAAAACCCACAATACAGTGAGGCCTCAAAAGGGAACCGCAATATAGCAAGGGATGACTGTAATATTTTTTTCCCTTTCCTCTATAATCCTATAAACTATGATTTTTTTTGCAAACCTTACACTGCTATAGAAATGTCATTGTTATCATGGTTATCTGAATTATGGACAATGATCTCTTAGTTACTTAAGAAGTCACTTACTTCTTTTTTGTCATGTCCTGTCCAGAAAGAGGGGCCCCTTCCACAGGGGAGTTCTTCTTGCCACACACATTCCCATAGCTGTCATAGCCAAACACCAGCCGTCCTGCAGCTCCAGCTATCACAGAATAGCCCATGATGAACATCTAGGTAAAATCCAAGGAGAACATGGGATGAAACTCAGCCTTGTCCTCACAAAAGTGGTTACTGATAGCTCCAGAAGTTCTTAAAGAAACTTTGATAGAAAAAGGGGAAATCTCATCAGAGAATCCCGGCTCTTAAGTTGCAATGGACCTCTCATCTCTCATCTGTATAGTATTAATTCTAAGACAAAAGAGCTGCAGTAACAACTCTGCAATTTGGATTAAGTGACTTGCTCAGGGCCACACATCTAGGAAGTGTCTGAGACCAGACATGAACCCATGTCCTTTCAACTCCAAGCCTGCAGCCCTGTGTATACACTGTGTTATGTAGCTTCTCTTTTATCCTGATTTTATAAATGAGGATGTTGAGACTTAGAGAGAGATTAAAAGTGTCATGCCACCAATGAGGGAGGTAGGATTTGGCTCAGATACCTACTAGCTATGTGACCCTGAGCAAGTCATTTAATCCTAAGTGACTCAGTTTCCTCATCTGTAAAATGAGCTGGAGAAGGAAATGGAAAAACCTCTCTAGTATCTTTGCCTAGAAAACCCCAAATGCAGTCACAAAGAGTCCCACCTGAAAGGACTTGTGAAGATTAAAATTAACTCTCCCCTGATTGTGAAGATTAAAATTGTAAACCCTGCCTATTTTTAGATTTAATCATCAAAAGTGTAAATACCCTACTTAAAAGTTGAGTATGGAGACCTGCCCATTTTTAGATCTAATTACCAAAAGTATAAACATCCCACTTAATCATTAAGTGGGAGGTCTGTGACCCACATGCGCAACAGTGGGTGATGAATCAGAATTAAACTAACTGCCCCTGGGCAGTCTTTTTTTTTTTTAAACCCTTACCTTCTGTCTTGGAGTCAATACTATGTATTGGCTCTAAGGCAGAAGAGTGGTAAGGGCTAGGCAATGGGGGTCAAGTGACTTGCCCAGGGTCACACAGCTGGGAAGTGTCTGAGGTCAGATTTGAACCTAGGACCTCCCGTTTCTAGGCCTGACTCTCAATCCACTGAGCTACCTAGCTGCCCCCTCCTGGGCAGTCTTAAAGCAAAGCTTCAATGGTGATTGGTAGACATAAAATTAGGGGAAGACACAGGAAGTGATGCAAAAGAAGCGTCTTTAAAAGGAGCTGTCACCTCCTGTGAGGGGGAGTTCTTCATTCTTTGGAGAGGAGGCTGGACCCAAGACCCTGTTCCTGGTGAGGCTATTCTAAAATCCCTTCCTTTGAACCAACACATGGTAAATGAAAAGCTGACTCTTAACTGTGGATTTTCTGGGAAAAAAAAACTAGCCTCAGGAGAGATTTACCTCTTGAGAGAGACTTCCTCAGGTCCTCAGCTTTACCGAGGTCTAAGAACTAACTCTCTGTGCCTGGGTTGAACCAGGGGCTATGAGTAAATTACTTAGTGCTTACCCTAGATATCTTACCCTATCCTCTCTCTGATTTTCTTATTTCACTCTTCATACATTTTGCAAATAAATTGTAAATAAATCTCTTTGGAATAAATTAAATTCCTGGTGACCACACTCTTAAATAATCCAGTCCAACCCCTTTAAAAATAACCCCTATTCCCCCTCATAGACTTAAACAGCAATGCCTTCCTGACTTTAAATCCAAGAGTCTATATATATATCACCACATGTTTTTGCAAACTTCTGCAGTTTTGGAATTTTTCATTACTCATGGCTTAATTTGTCCTTCCCCTTCATTCACAATGACTTAATATATAAGCAAATAGAAAGCTCATCTTTTAAACAAAATGCACAGAATTAATCTCCTTCAAATCCTGCCTGTGAAACAGAATTCTCTACCTTGTAACCAGCCAGGACTTCCTGAATGCAGAAGACAAGAGGGAAAACTTTTTCAGTTTATTGTGGAAAATGCGGTTGGGAGAGAAATTAAAAGCCCCCAGTGAGCTCAGGGCAAAGGAGGCACTGAGTAAGGTGGGAAGGAAGCTCGTTAATGAAGATATTTGATTGATGAAGAGAAGAACACCACTGGCCATTCAGAGTCCCGAGTTCCTCCTCCCATAGAGAGGCAGGAGATCCTGAAAGCCATTTCCCTCTCTCCTGAACTCATGGCTTTCTGCTTGGCTCCTATTAGAGATGGGCTGCTTGCCCCTTTCTCAGAGCTTTGGCTCAGGAAAGTGAAGGCCTTTTTAGCTAAAGCTTCTTCCTGGAATGATCTTGGACCTGAGAGTCGATGAATAAAACTATCATTTGTGAGAGAAAGCAGCTCTGGGCAGGCATCTGCTCGCCTGCCTTAAAAGGCTAATGGGCACTCTGGAACACTATGGAAAGACATACAATCTGTGGGGAAAATTAGAGACAGTCTGAAAGAATGTTACACATCTCTCTCTAGTACTTAAATGGTCAACCCTGTTCCCTCCCTTACTCTGAAAAAATTCCAGAGCTTTGAAGTTCTCACCCTCAAACTCTGTATTGTACCTAGAATATTTTCCTTTATTTCCACATATTATGTTTAAGATGATAATTTTAAATATATCTAAATAATTGGAAAATCATTAATTATTGATGGGTAGGATGACTTAATATAATAAAAATGACAATCCCTACCTAATTTACTTATTCAGTGCCATACCTATCAACTACCAAAATTTTTTTTTATAGAATTAGAAAAAATTATAAGAAAGTTCATTTGGAAGAACAAAAGATCAAGAATATCAAGGGAAATAATGAAAAAAAGTGAAGGATAGGGGCCTCGCAGTACCAGATCTTAAACTGTACTATAAAGCAGTGGTCATCAAAATACGGTACTGGCTAAGAGATAGAAAGGTGGATCAATGGAATAGACTAGGGGTAAATGACTTCAACAAGATAGTGTTTGATAAACCCAAAGATCCCAGCTTTGGGGACAAGAACCCACTATTTGACAAAAACTGCTGGGAAAATTGGAAAACAGTATGGGAGAAATTTGGTTTAGATCAACATCTCATATCCTATACCAAGATAAATTCAAAATGGGTAAATAACTTAAATATAAAGAGGGAAATTATAAGTAAATTGGGTAAACATAGAATAGCATACCTGTCAGATCTATGGGAAAGGAAAGAATTTAAGACCAGGTAAGAGATAGAGAACCTTATAAAATATAAAATGAATAATTCTGATTACATTAAATTAAAAAGGGTTTATACAAACAAAACCAATACACTCAGAATTTGAAGGGAAGCAACAATCTGGGGGAAAATTTTTATAACAAAATTCTCTGACAAAGGTCTATTTTCTCAAATTTATAAGAAACCAAGTCAAATGTACAAGAAATCAAGCCATTCCCCAATTGACAAATGGTCAAGGGTTATGAATAGGCAGCTTTCAGATGAAGAAATCAAAACTATGAACAATCACATAAAAAAGTATTCTTTTTTCCTGATAATAATAATAATAATCCCTCCTGATTAGAGAAATGCAAATCAAACCACTCTGAGGTACTACCTCACATCTAGCAGATTGGCCAATATGACAGTAAAGGAAAAAATAATAAATGTTGGAGGGGTTGTGGCAAAATTAGAACACTAATACACTGCTGGTGGAACTGTGAATTGATCCATGCATTCTGGAAGATAATTTGGAACTATGCCCAAAAGACTTTAAAAAATGCATGTCTTTGATCTAGCAATACCATTACTAGGTTTCTACCCTAAAGAGATAATGAAAAATACCTGTACAAAAATATTCATAGCCGCACTTTTTGTGGTGATAAAAAATTGGAAAATGAAGGGGTGTCCCTCAAGTGGGGAATGGCTGAACAAATTGTGGTATGTGATGATGATGGAATACTATTGAAGGAATGATATATTGGAGGATTTCTATATGAACTGGAAGAACTCCAGGAACTGATGCAGAGTGAAATGAGCAGAACTAAGAGAACAGTATACTTGGAAAGTGAAACATTGTAGAACAATACAATGTAATGGACTTTGCTACTGTAAGACAATCCTAAGGGATTTAAGAGAAAGAACTCTATCCACATCCAGAGAAAGAATTGTGCGAGTAGAAACACAGAAGAAAAAAACAAATGACTTGTCATTTGTTTATATGGATATATGATTAGGGGTTTTGGTTTTAAAAGATTGCTTTATTGCAAAAATAAATCATATGGAAACAGGCATAAGTGATAACATTTGTATAACCCAGTGAAAGTGCTTATTGGACCTGGGAGGGGGAAGGGAAGAGGGGAGAGAAAGAAAATAAAATATGTAAACATGGAAAAATATTTTTAAAATAAAAAAAAATTTTTTAAAGGATGACAGTTTTAGAGCAGGAATGGGTATCCTTGTAGCTAGGCAAACTACAACTTCTTAGCCTCAGTTTATTCATCAGTAAAATGAAGATAAAGTAGCACTAAACTCACAGGGTTTTTGTGAGAATCAAATGTGATAAAATATATAAAACTCTCTGTAAATCTTAAAGCATTATATAAAAGCTAATCATTATTATTATTGAGTAGCTAGGTGGCATAGTGGATTGAGTGCCAGGCTTGGAGTCAGGAAGACTTCTCTTCCTGAGTTCAAATCAGATACTAGCTGTGTGACCTTAGGGAAGTCACTTAAATCTGCATGCCTCAGTTTCCTCATTTTAAAATAAGCTGGAGAAGGGAAATGGCAAACCACTTCAGTAGCTTTGCCAAGAAAACCTATAATTGGGATATGAAAAGTAATACACAACTGAAAAACAACTGAAACATTATTATTGTTGTTGAACTAAGATGATATCCGTAGTATTTTACTGACTCCCAATCCAGCTCCCAGCATCACATTGCCTTGTAGGAAACCAATTAGTAAAGTCAACAAATATCGTCTTTACCAGTGTTAAAGGAAGACAAAAGTGACACGTGCCTACATTCAATGCAGACCTGGGCTCCAGGCAATGTCAGGATCTCATTCCAGGTGTACAAGCCTTGGAAGCTGTTCCATTGCCTTCAGAATTAATCATTGACAAGGTAGCAAGTGGTATGCCCTGAACAGGTGAGACTAGTCTCTCTTTCTTTTCAATGAATAAAAAGCTCTTTTCAGTTGTACAAGGTATCTTTAAGGAGGGAGGGAAGGCAGAGAGAGAGAGAGAGAGAGAGAGAGAGAGAGAGAGAGAGAGAGAGAGAGAGAGAGAGAGAGAGAGAGAGAGAGAGAGAGAGAGAGAGAGAGAGAGAGAACACTGTGCAGTAATCCTATAAACTCTTCTGCAAACATTTGGGCTGGCAAGATTGGGAGACAGAACCAAATTGAACTTCAGCTGAAGAAAGATCCATGGTGTCCTCTATTTGCTGGAAAAGAGAGGCAGTTGTGTACATGGGGTGGGAAGGGGAAAAGGGACCATACACCTTAAAGCAAGGACTAAGGCATTGTTAACTTTTGGCTCCAGGCACAAAATATCAAGAGGGTGTGTGTCCAGGACAACTCCCAAGAGTCACTTGGACACTCTCCCAGGGTTGGTCTCAGTTTTAATTGCCAAGTGAATAATCAAAATGTGTAACAATTAAGATTGTGTATTGAGAACAGAGGCCACCCAATCCAAATCCTTCATTTTACAAAGAGGAAAACTGAGGCTGCTAGAGTTAAAGTGACTGGCCCAAGGTCACCTGGGTGATAAGTGGCAAAAACTTGGATTTGAGCTGGAAACTTATGTTCAGATGACAAATTTAACGCAATTCTCACAGGCTGCCTTCCATAATTCTTTTCACTGATTTCCTAAAGGAAATCCCAAATTACTTTCTGATAATAACCTGTGCTCCCAGGCAGTAATCTCTGGTAGCAAGGGAATAAGCATACATCCATGAAACAAACAGAAACACTGGATGGCATTATCATCACTTGGCAAGCTCCTGAGCTGGTGTCCCTTAGAGAGTCTCCCATTAACATCTGGCACAGGGGCAGGAGGAGAAAATTTCACATGAGTTCAGGCCAAAGGACACAGGAAATTTCCAAGAAGACTCCTTAGGATTACCCATATAAAACAATGTAATCTATATTTATTAAGCACCTACTATATGTTAGGCATTGTGCTAAGCACTGGCATTTATATTTTTAAAAAGCAAATTCCAAACAAAAATTATCACTGCAGAATGTCCGAGCTTGCAGGAACCTTAGAACTCAGGGGTTCTAGCTTCTCCCATCCAGGAACTAGAATCTGTCCGAATTTTCACACACACACACACACACACACACACACACACACACACACACACACACACTCACTCACTCACTCACTCACTCACTCACACACACACACTCTCTGTTGCCCAGCCAACACACTTACCAAACCAGTCCAAAAGAGAAAGAACAGGATTAACCACGCTGGGTCTGTGCATTTTCTATAAATCTGGGGTCTCCACTCTCTCTGTCTAGGGCTTTCCTCCGCAGAAACCTTTTAAAGAAAAAAAAACACTGGGGGTAAGTGGGTGGAGGAAAGGCTAGGAGAGGATTAGTAACCACGTGGGTCTCAACTTTCCAACTGAACCCCAGGAACTGAAATGGAAAGCTTTAACCTTTCTAACCATTCTTTAATGGCAGAAATATAATACCAGGAATAGCTGTTGACCTAAGGGAGGGATCGCTGTTCAGAAACAATTTTTGAAAGCAGCATTCGTTGTGCAAACCTTAAAGTACTATATAAATCCTAAATGTCATTGTTGTTATTTTTACTATTATTATACCACCTGCTCGCTGCAGCAACATGCACCTGGATGCAGCTTTCACTTCCTGCCTTAGCCCAGTGCCATATACCCCAACTACCAGAGATTGCCCCTAGGAAATGGAAGTAGGGTGGGGTGTTGTGGAGAGTGCAAATAAGGACACAGCTCTACGGAAGGTGACTAGAAAGTTTGCTACTCCCCACAATTCAGCGGACTGGGGTCCCGGGACGCGCTTCACTCCGCCGGCCCCCATTCCTTTGCTCCTTCTCCCCGGGACGCAGTGGGGTAGCAGGTGCGGGACCCGATGCCCACCCGTTCCTTGCAGGCTTCCCCCAGGCAGAGCAAGGCGCTTACCAGGTACTCGCCTCCGAAGCACGGCATCCTGCCAACCCGCTGGCCACCCGCCGCAGGGGACTAGGAGCCTGGGCCACCCCTGCCGGTGCCCAGTACCGGCAGATGCATGAGCTGCAGGCAGAGCTGCCTGCAGGTGGTCCCTGCGGTGAAAGAGGGTGGGGCTGGGCGGGCAGCGCCTCCACGCGGCCAACGGGGACCCGCAGGGCCGCGAAGTGCCAAGTGTCCCTAAGACCTTCGGCCCCACCCCGCGCACCTCTCTCCGCCTCCACGGAGCCCCGCCTCCCTGCCTGCCCCAAGGTAAACTAGTAAATTGCTAAAGGACCGGGCCCTTGGGCGAATGCCTGCGCTGCCTTGCCGAGGATTGTCTCCTCGTCCCGGTTAACTTCATACCTGGGGGGACTGGAGAACTGGGAGGTTCACTGTCTGCTTTGGACGCTGTGCCTGGGAGCAAATACAGAAGCCCACTTGTTCTTGTACTAATCTCGCTTGCTAGATTGGAAAGGGTACTGAACTTGGAGTCAGAGGAAATCTAGGGGCAACTAGGTGACTTCAGTGAATAGGAAAGCCAAGTACTATTTCTAATTTGGCTTTTGACACTTCTGAGCTATGTGACCTTGGGCAAGTCACTTACCCCCCATTACCTAGTTCTTACCTCTCTTCTGCCTTGGAACTAATACTTAGTATTTATCCTAAGAGTCGTAAAAGTTTTTTTTTTTTTAAAGGAAGAGATCTGAGTTCAAATTCGAAGATGAATTGGATGACTCTATCATAAATCACTTGACCAGAGCAACTCATTAAAGACTAAATTATCTGCTCTAGCTCAGCAACCAGGTAGGTAAATCTCCTGTTCAATAAGCTCACTGTGGTCAGCATTGTGTGGTTAATAGACCATTGAATATAGAATCAATTGATTTAGATTCAAATCGTGTGATACTTAATAGCTGTGTGACCCTGGGCAAGTCCCTTATATGGGGAAAATAATAGCACCTATCTTGAAGTTACTGTGAAGATCAAACTAGATAACAATATATGTAAATGTTCTATAAATCCAAGATATTATGATGGCTTTTACTAGTGTATAAATTCCTTGAAGATAAGAAACAATACCTTACATTGCACAAGAATAACCAATCAATAGGTTGTTGTCCTTCATACTTCAAGAGAACCAAAATTACATCACTGGGGTAGTGTTTTTTTTTTTTTTTTTAATAAACCCTTACCTTCTGTCTTGAAGTCAATACTGTGTATTGGCTCCAAGGCAGAAGAGTGGTAAGGGCTAGGCAATGGGGGTCAAGTGACTTGCCCAGGGTCACACAGCTAGGAAGTGGCTGAGGCCAGATTTGAACCTAGGACCTCCAGTCTCTAGGGCTGACTCTTAATCCACTGAGCTACCCAGCTGCCCCGGGTAGTGTTTTTTTAATGAAAAAATTAAATTAATTTGTTTGTTACATTAAAATACTCAGGTAATTCCTTTCCTCCATCCCTTCCCTCACCAATTGGAGAAGGCATCATTTGACAAAAAGTAAAAAATAGAATAAATAAACCACTTCTTATTTCTATTTAACAGTTCTTTTTGTCTGGAGGTGAAGTCATTCTTCAAACTAAACACACACACACACACACACACACACACACACACACATGACCCTTACAATAAATCTCCAATATTCCAAGGCTGAAGAATGGTAAGGGCTAGGCAATTGAGGTTAAGGGACTTGCCCAGGGTCACAGAGCTAGGAAGTGTCTGAGTTCATATTTGAACCCAGAACCTCCTATTTTCAGTCTTGGCTGTCTATCCACTAAGCCACTTAATTGCCCCAAAACAATATTTCTGTTGCTATATATAATGTTCTTTTGGTTCTGCTCATTTCACTCTTCATAATTTTATGTAGGTCTTTCCATGTTCTTCCAAAATCAGCCTGTTCATCACTTCTTACAGTGTAGTTGGATTCCATCATAATCATATGCCAAAACTTGTTTAGTCATTTCCCAAACGATGGGCATCCATCCCTTCAATTTCCAGTTCTTTGTCACTACAAAGAGAGCTGCTATAAATATTTTAGAACATATAGGTTGTTTTCCTTTTTTTGTAGATCACCTTAAGCAAAAAACCTAATAGTAGTATTACAGGGTCAAAAGATCTATACCAGTGATGGTGAACCTTTTAGAGTTCTTAGAGACCAAGTGCCCAAACTACAATCCTCATGCTGTATATGAGCCCCCCCACCTTACCCTAGTTAGGGGAGGGAGGAAGTGTTTCCATTGAGTTACTGGGTAGAGGGGCAGGTTATATGAGAAATGTCCTCAGGCACCATGGAGACAGGGAAGGGAGCAGTCTCCTCCAGCATGCACAGAGACATGTGCCATAGGTTCACCAACATGCACACATGCAGTTTTGTAACTCTTTGAGCATAATTCCACATTGCTCTCCAAAATGGTTGCATTAGCTCACATTTCCATCAATAGTGTTAATGTCTCCATTTTCCCACATTTCCCCCAACATTTGTCATTTTACTCTTATCATTTTAGCCAATCTAATAGATGAAATATAGCTTAGAGTTGTTTTGATTTGCATTTCTCTAATCAGAACATTTTTTCAAATGGTTATATATAGCTTTGATTTCTTTATCCAAGAACTGTCTGTTCTTATCTATTGACCATTTATAAGTTGGAGAATGGTCCATGTTCTTATATACTTGACAAAGTTTTCTATATAGATATGAGACCTTTATCTGAGAAACTGCCTGCAGTTTTCCCCCAACTTAATTTCCTCCAACTTTCTCCCCAACTTTCCTTCTAGTTTTAGCTACATTACTTCTATTCATATAAAACCTTTTCCATTTAATGTACTCAAAATTATCCATTTTATATCTCACAATGCTTTCTATCTTTTGCTTATTCATAAATTCTTCTCCTATCCATATGTTCCCTGTGCTAATTTGCTTATGGTATCTCCCTTTATGTTCACATATCCATTTTGCTCTTATCTTGTAATGTCTTGATTCAAGTATAAGTTGGATTTAAGTGAAACAGAATAGTAGAAAGTCTTCAGTCTCACTCTCTCTTCCAGAGGTTATCCACGTCCAATGGCAAGACAAATGTCAGGAGCACTGGTGATGACTTGTAATGCAGTGGGTGACCTTGGCTTCTCCAAAGACTAACCAAGCTCTAAGTGCTGCACAGTGCCTGCTTCTGCTCCTTTGTGACCTTTGGAACAAAAACCTTTATGCATTTGAGGTAGGCAGCCCCCTAAATCACTGACAGATTTGAGACTTGTTGGTTACCCTCAACCTGGTTTAGTCTGCCTACTAAGATGCCTACTACCTTTATCAAGGTATGACTGCTGGGCATGCAGTAGTTTCCGGGGGCCATGAGTGAGAGCTAGATGGTAGGTGGACTCCAAAGGAGGAAAGTAACCCTGAAAAGGTCATGACAAACCCTCATACCAGAACTACTAGTCCTTCTCGAACACTCTCACATCCCTAATCGATCAATAGCTATGTGCTGAATGAATATTTAATACAATAGGATTTAGATAGCATTTTTGATGCAAATATCTCAATTATTCTTCACAACAACCCTGCAAAGTTGGTATCATTATCTTAATTTTACAGATGAAGAATCTGGAGAAGACAGAAATTAAGTAATTCGCCCAGAGTCATACAACCCCTTAATAAATAATGTTTATTGACTGATATAACTCCTTCTAAAAGAGGAAAGATGCTAAGATTTTAGTTGAGAGGGATAATATCTTAATTCATGGACATGGCACACTTTGCTTCCTCATGTGTTACGTTTCAGTTAGAAATTATTGTTAGAACCAAGTATTATCTGCAGAAAACGAGGCTCAAGAGGGTAAGTGACCAATAAGGAGAAGATAGAGTAGGAGATAATTGATGGGCCATTTTCTTTGACTTTAGAAAAATTATGAAAATGAAGAGGCGCTACTAGATAGGTGATTGATGAAAATTCTGACTTCTTTTCTTCTTCTCCTGTCCTCTCCCTTCCTTCCTTCCTTCCTTCCTTCCTTCCTTCCTTCCTTCCTTCCTTCCTTCCTTCCTTCCTTCCTTCCTTCCTTCCTTC